>NC_056744.1:1507492195-1507564695 GCF_019279795.1 Protopterus annectens
TTCAGGTACAGATAATGTTCTGGTGCACATTTTAAAGCTAGGAGGGATGAAGGTGATAAATATCTGGAAGGTTTTAACAGTATTTTAAAAGGAGGGGAGGCACCAATATCCTGGAAAAAAGCTATGGTGGCTATAATAACTAAAGACAGTAAAGACCCATCAGATCCAGCTTTGGAAAGGCCAATTTCAATTTTAAACCATTGTTATAAAGTGTTTAGGTCTATGATAGCTACAAGAATGACAAAGGTGATGCCAAAACGGATAGATTTGGGACCAATGTGGTTTTGTGGAAGGGAGGCAAACATTAACAACAGCAAAAGAATAATGAAAATCCAAAGGGAAGCAGAATGTAAGAAAATATTGCTGTTGTTCATGGTTCTTGATACAGAGAAAGCATTCGACAGACTAAGCTCGCATTTTATGAGTAGGGCAATGGAAGCATTTGCATTTCCTGATGCAATAATAATATAATTAGACAGATATATCAGGGATCATAGGCAAAAATCAAAGTAGGAAGGTTCCTCTCTTTATGTAATGTTTTTATGTTTTTATTTTTATTTATTTATTTTTTTGTGGAACAGCAATTTTTTTCCCTGGGAAAAAAATCACTGTTCTGGTGTTTGGGATTGTAAGCTTTCATTTACATGGGGGTCGATGAATCAGTGTTCACTTTTTTAAGCATTCACTGATCTAATATAGACCCTCAGTGTTGTGGTACATTCTGAGACAGTTCTGTTTTTTTTTTCAGGATATAAAATAAATGATGGTAAAACAAAGCCTATAGCTATAAATTATGTACCCACAGATGAATTAGTTCAGGAATACCCATATTTATGGGACATGACAAAATGAAGTATTTAAAAGATTGATTAAAGGGGGATTCTATTATGGCAGCTAAAGATACTTGAAAGGAGACTGAACAAAAGATAATACCAAACTGAGAAACTGGAAGCTGTTCACTGTGCATATTGATAACAAGACACAAGCATTAAAAATGTGTTTAGTCCCTTTAGTTTTATACACAGGTCAGGCATATTTTTATCAAGCACAGAAGAAGTTATGATAATAATTAATAAAGAGTTGAATAATTTTACCTGGGAGGGGAAGAGGGCAAGATTAAAGTGGGATAAGCTGATCCTCTCAATTGAACAAGGAGGTTTAGGATTGCTTGATAGGATGGGATATTTTAGAAGTACACAGGTAAGGCTCTTATACATAAGAAGCACAAAGCTGCAATCCAAAGTGGAAGTGGATGATGATAAAGCAGGGGGCTATTCACAAAACAATTAATGAGTGTAATTTTGACTGTAGATCCTTAAGGAGAATAATAATAGTCATACAAAATATTATATTCATAATGTAGCAGAAAGTATGCTAAGAACTTAGTCAACACATGAATGGAAAAAGAGATTTTGTCCATAGGGATGGCTGCAATTAGGGGTACAGTGAATAGGCAAGAGGAAGCTGAAAGTTACTGGAGGAAGCTGGCAAAAGAACCAAGGTATTGGAAGCAAATAATTAGAGAGAGAAAGGTAATATAATGGGAAGAGACCAAGAAAACAATTGGATTGCAGGCGACTGATTGTCTTTCCCATCATGGTGTGATATCAGAGTAAGACAAAGAGAAAGGGATGGAGAAATCCTAAATGAAATACCCACACTGCTTTATTTTATAATGTAATCTAGAACACAACCTGCCTTTAAAAGGCAATAATTAGTACAGCATATAAAATATTGCACAATAACATTAGGACTCATTCATAGGAGGTCAGAAAAGATTGAGAAGAGAGATTAGATAAGCAATTCATAAAGAAACAATGGAATAATGTAGGTATGGCTCCCAAATATGCATCAAAATCTAGAAGATTTAGGATTTTTGCTGGAAGTGTTTTCATAGATAATTTTATACCCCAAGCAGATTGCAAAGAATTTTTCTTCAGGTAGATGGTAAATGTTGGAGGTGTAATATGGAAGAAAGAGGTACCTGAGAGAATATGTTCTCAGAGTATTATGAGTTGGCAGACTTTAAAAATCCCACACAGCATATTCTGTCAAGAATACTGATCTAGCAGTTGAGTGTAATTAAGGAAATTATTTTTTTAACTTGGATACAGGATCTGAATTGCTTAGACTTCATATGGCCTTGTTAAGTTTAAATCTGGTGGCTGCCTAAAAGGCAATTACTAGAAAAGGTTTAATCAAACAATATTGGCAGTAGTGAATAATTTAACAGAGATAAAAAAACAGGAAGTGGTATATTTAGAAAAGGGTAGGAGTAAATTATAGAAAAAAATGGAAATTGCAAGAACAATACATGCAGAATAATGTTTTATAAGAGGAATAAGGTTTAAGAGAAAACAAGTATAGAACAATATATGTGATGCACAATGTTTGTATATATTAACTTGTTAATATGGTTTGACTACTTTTATATAAATGCAAACGTGCCTATGTCACAAGTGATAATCAAAAAATGTGTTTAAAAATAGTTAATTGAGCCCACAAATTTTTTTTCACATTTATTCAGAGCAGTGATTGACAGTACAGACTATCTCCCTTCAAACATCCCATCACTATAATAGCCAATACACGATATAATACTGCCAATAGATGATAGCATGCTTGTGGGAAGTGTTACATTTGACTGTTGTTGTAGTATATA
This sequence comes from Protopterus annectens, assembly GCF_019279795.1. NCBI lineage: Eukaryota > Metazoa > Chordata > Ceratodontiformes > Protopteridae > Protopterus > Protopterus annectens. The sequence goes on from NC_056744.1 coordinate 1,507,494,858, forward strand.
TCCCATTCTGATATATTTTGAAGTAAGAGTCCTCACTTTATCTTCTATCTCCTTTAGTTTTGAAAATGAAGCCTCCCAGTCTTGGATCTCCAAGCCCTTGATGAGTCTAAAGAAGCCTGTTTTGAAATCTTCCCAAACTATACCTGCAATTGCCTGTTTCTGAAAAAAAATTTTAAACCATTGTTTTATTGAGGCTATAATATGTGTATTCTTTAATAGAAAAGGGTACATGCACCTATTTCTATGGATTCACCCCCAGAAACTAGTCCTGTATGACATCCATATTAAAGGAGAACGCTACCCAAATGTCAAGTTTTTCTTTCCAAAAAGTAATGTTCCTTCCCCATATTAAAACATTACACATGGCACATACAAAAAAAAAAAAAAAAAAAACATAATTTAGTACTTATTCCATTTGTTTTATGTCTGAACTTATTTCTGTATGCCTTTCTTTTCTGCATTTGTCTCATGATCTGTTACATCATGAAGCTACTAAGAGTGGCAGAGTAATTGGTTAGGTCACTGATTCCAATTACAGAGCCAGTAAGAAAACAAGGGCTCTTAAACAATGACATTTAAATGTGCCTTATTAGTCACAGATTGCCAGCATCACACCCTAGATAAATAGTGTGGCCTGAATCTAAACAAAAGGAAGTCTTTCAAGCTTAGTTTTAAGTTGCAAATGAACAAGAAAAAAGTTTTTTTATTACAAATCAGTTGTCTTTCCCTTTAATCTAATGTTGAGTGCAACAGAGAAAAAATAGTTTCATCTTGTTTTTCTTATTTTTGTAAGTATTGCTTTTTTTCCTACACTTTATTTTCAGTAAAAGTGCATGTTTCTCTGGTGTTTTATTATAGCAGTTTTGTACTGCATGCAGTTTTTTGTTATGACAAATCAGTGTGCTGGGGAAGCCATATTAACATCAAAGACTCTAATTCTAGCTACTGTATTAAAAACTGCGAATGTAACATTAACTATCTCAGCCCAAGTAACAACTATTAATCACAGTGGTCAGATTTCTCAAACTGGAACAATTAACTAGAGTTTTTATTTTGAAAAGAAGAATTAACTCAGCTGCATTTTCAAGGCTATCGTTCAAACATCAGAGATGGCCACTAATGAAAATCAAAGGAAGCAAAGTAATTAGAAATGCAGACTGATGCCGACTGTCAAAAGTAGATAGTCGTAGTACTGTTGTAAGTTGACGTGAGAGAAAAAACACAGTAGATGTTCCTCTCATCCTATGGATTTCTGTCTGTCCCTCTAAAATGACATCAGGGAGGAGAACACATTGACTCTAAAAAATTCATGCTACCCATGGCTGCCCCCATTTAGGCCATTATGGGGTATAACATATTAGAAAATAATAATAACCACTTACTTTTACACAGACGTTAGTAATGCAGAAAAGTTCAAGATATGCTAAAAAACATGTTTGTCCAGTTTTTGGGTGCAGTTTTCCTTTAAACTGTGGTCAGATAGTACACCTGAGATTATCTCTATAACAATGACATTGGGCCAGATTCACGAAGGCTTGCACGGAGTCTAAGAGTAGAGTAAGACTCCATGCAGCCAACATGTCCACTGAGTGATCCAGGAACAGCTGCTAGGGGTGTGCAACAGAGCTCTCAAAACTAGTCCTACATGGACAGGGCTGGGATATGCAAATTACCTCAATTGCAGGTGAAAGCTATGCAAATGAGGTCAATTTGTGATCCAGGAAACCCAAACCTGTCTAAGTAGGAGTAGTGTTATTTGCAGAAATGTACTCAGTTGACAACTGAGTACGGTTCTGCAAATAGCAAAACGGAGCCGTGACAGCTCCAAAAAAAGGATGCATTTACAGGAGGAAGCATGCCAATGGCCAAAAATATGGCCATTGGTAATGTTAAGTTATGCAAAAGAAAAATAAAATAACTCTTTTTTTTTTACATCCCGATTTCCAGGGTTTAAGCATAGCGCAGCGCCTCGCAAACGCGCTGTGCCCTAAAAAGCAGAAAATCAATAATTAAGATCCACAAAAGTGGATTTCATTGCTAATATAATTTTACAATGCAAGTGAATGGCAGGCTGAAGACAACATGGCCACCGTGTAGAGGTTGCTAAGGGGGAAGCTCAGTCTAAGAGATGTAACCAAGCATTAGTAGGCAATCCTATGCAAAAGAGGGTTAGGATAGTGAATCGCAAGTTTACATAGCAAATGAGCACAGTCAGTGGAGTGTCGGCGTAGGATAAGGGGAGTAACAGAGTAAAAGATAGGTGACATCATGAGTGGGGTATGTATGAAAGAAGTGAAGCTCATTGGAGCAGAGTGGCATGTGTCAGCTGTCATTTACGCATCATAGAAAGAGGTGTGTCAACAGGTAGGCTAGGTAAAGGCAAGAAATTGAAGGTGTATGCCATGGATAACACTAAAGTTTCTTGCTAAGCGGGTATGCACATGTGTGCGCACCTGTAAACCTGAGTAAGACATTGTGCATGCGTGTAACCATGCGTGTGCGTGTTTAAGCCAGAATAAGCATGTATAAGGCTGTTTAAAGTGCTGTAAGTGCATTTGCACTGGTGTGCACGCGTTTTAACCAGAATAAGCAAGTTGTAGTCTGTGTAAGCATGTGTGCACGCGTGTGAGCTGCTGTGAGCGTGTCTGCACTTGTGTATGCGGCACTGCCCCCCCCCCCCCCCCCGAGGAAACAGAAAGGAAAAAGGAAGCACAACAAATAGTAGGAAGCTACCAGGGAGCACTAGCAGAGCTAGCAGGTGAAAACAATCAGAATCAGGTAATTACACAGGCAGTACACTAGCCCAGCCCAGCCTAGCACTTAAAACTCTGCAAACAACAGTCCATTAATTTTCTCACAAGAGACACTGCAACACTGCAGTAAGCTAATAAAAGTGAAAACTGAAAAAGCTTTACTGAGACAAAGAAATGTTAGGGGCTGCCATTGCTGTTATTAGGTGACATATGCAACATGCTGAGGGTGGTGACAATGGAAATGCTGCTGGACAACCCACAGTGAGGAGACAGAGAAGAGTGAACAGGCCCTGGGTAACCTACCAGGGGCTACATGAGCTGGAGATAGTGGAGCGCTATAGAGTGGACAGAGATGTCCTGCAGCAAATTGTTGAGCTGTGCAGGCCACGCCTCACACACAGAACCAACAGAGGGGAACCCATCCCAGTGGAAACCAAGGTATATGTTGGCCTAAGAATATTAGCAACAGGTACCTTCCAGAGACCAACTGGTGATATGATGGGGATATCACAGGCATCAGCATACAGGGTACTGCACCAGTTCCTGGATGCCATGTCAGCATATGTCGGTGATCATGTATATTTCCCCAATTCCCGTGAGGTATTGGCCAGCAATATGCATCTCTTCCAGCAAATAGGGGAATACCCTGAGGTAGTGGGTGCAATAGACTGCAAGCACATACACATCAAAACACCAGCCGGCGAGTGGGGTAGGGTCTACTTCAACTGCAAGGGCTTCCCCTCCATCAACTGCCAGGTCATGTGTGATGCCCAGGGCATAATACTGAATGTGTGTGCTAGCTGCCCTGGAAGCTACCATGATGATGCCAATGGGAATATCCCACATAGTCACCTAGTGGGGGATGCTGGCTATGCAGTGGAGCCGTGGCTGATGACACCCATCAGAAACACACACACACCTGAACAGGAACACCATAATGAGGCACATGCACAAACACGAAATGTAATTGAGCGTGTGTTTGGGCTGCTCAAGTCACGGTTCCGGTGCCTGGACACATCTGGTGGAGCCTTGCAGTACTCACCAACTACATGTACCCAAATTGTCATGGTATGTGCTATGCTACATAATATGATCCTGCAAAAACAGCTGCAGCAGGACCAGCATAGGCCTGGGCCAAACAGCCCCCCACCATTGCCAAGGTCATCACAGGCAGAGCGTGACTCAGAGAAGGAACAACCTTAGCCTGCCCCAGTAGGCAGAAGAAGGCATGCCCAGTATGCTTTGGCCTTTGCAAAGAGGCAACGAATATCACATACACTGGCTCAATAGGAACTCTGGAAATTATACCTCTCTCTGACTCGAACATATAGCAAAAGGGATGCCTAAGTTGACACAAACCTGCTTTCAAACATGTATAGGGAGTGTAGTATGTGCATCCGACATAGGCAGCCCTGCAGCACCACCTGAGGCATGATTGCCATGTGCTAAGCAATATAAAGCAGTGCTAAACAGCATTTACCACCATGTAGTATATGCAAACAAAATTGCACACACCAACTAGCACAACTGTGGTCAATGTTGAACAATATTGGGCAACATCCAGCAAAGTTGGTGAATATTGAGCAATGTCAGGCAAGCCTGGTCTAAGTAGGGCATAGCTGAACTAAAGCCAAGATGCTCCTATTTACTTTACTAGCCCTTAAGCAGTCTGGTCTGCTCAGTATGAAAATATAAAGCAGTGATGGGCCTCGAACCTAGGATACTGTGCACTATAGTTGTAGCACTGAACCACTAAACCATGACAGTATTGCAGTGGTCAACCTGTATGAAGAAATGTTGATAAGTCTATGCAAAGTATCTCATGGAAACCCTGCAGGCACAGCATAATCCCTGTCGAGTTATGACACAAAGGTGAGTCCTGCAGTAAGAATAGAACCTGACTTCCAACACTCACAGTATAAATGTTAATATTGATCATGTTCACACACATCAACAAATGTAGTGGACCTCAGATAGCAACATACTGAAAGGTCACACTGGGCATGCTCACACACTTAGACCATGTCTGAGTACAGCAGTGGGCCACACATATCTGGCAGTTGCATGTGTTAACCCAGGAACCTCTCGCTATCCAGCAATCCACCCTGTGCATACAGTTATATGACAACAGACACATATATAATATGGTGGAACCCTGTCATAATCAAATATGTTCTGCAGATACCGCAGTTGTTCATAGAAACTGGGAAAGCAAAGATGATAAAGACCTGCAAATAGTATCAGCAATAAACATTGTGCATCCCAAACATTATCATAGGTTCAGAGGTCGATACTAGGCTATCTGCCCTAGGGCATGTACAAGCCTAGCCAGAGTGTGTTTGGCTTTCGCAACCCTGTCAGATTACTGCACTGTGCTTGTGAATAGTAGGTCACACAAGATAGCCCATGTACGTTTAGGCTAGTGTGCCTCGGTCTAGCAGGGACACAGAAGATATCCCAGGGGTAAGCATATGATCACCGATACAGTCGTCAAGATGTCTCCTGTAGGTGGTCAGTGGGTGGCTCTGCCTATCTGAAACTGGGATTACAATCAGGAGTGAGTGGAGCCTCTGGGATAAGAATCTGTCCCTCCAGCATGTCCTATTAACATCTGTGCTGAGGTACATGTCCCTGGAGTGTGTAGTTCCAAGGGAGTCAGATATCCTGAGGTGGAGCATGTCCAGTAATTCTGGGTTGGGTATTTCCATAAACAACAGGCACACATCATATTTGAGTAGGTGGTAAGCGAGTGAGTATAGCTGGAGTTACTGCATCCAAATTGTGCAGGGCATCCGTGTGAGTCCCTAGATCTGCTTGGTGAGGAACTTCTGTGGCCAGTACAGTTGCTGCAGGTGTCGGGTAAGGTACACCCCAAATGTGGCATTGCAGCCAAGCATGGTTGTGATGAGTATAGGGGCACAATGACCTCACTCAATCTAGATGAGAAACCATATGGGATAAGGTAGCCTATATAGAAGGTCTGTCCAACCACTTTCTAACGTGATTGTCAAAGGTGACACTACGAACAAGTTGTGTCCCCAAACCCCTAACAACTCCTACCATATGTAATGGAGTGCTACCTATGTGGTAATGTGTGGGCATGTTGTTATTCCCAAAGGGGATGACTATGCAACTAATGGCATTTAGCTGTAGGACATGGCTCAGGCACCAGTCATCCATCTCTGTGAGACCCTGTTTGAGTATGCATGTGGCAGCTGGAGAATTGATTATGGCACCTAGTTTGCAGTCAAGTGCGAACATGGTCAGCCATATTCCCCCTGTGGTAGCCTGTACGTCAGACAAATATATACTGAACAAGAGAGGTCCCAGGACCGAGCCTTGTGGGATGCCACATGTAACTGGTGTATAGTCAGACATGGCACCTGCAGTTCTGACCATGTGGTTGCTATCTCTGATCCAGGTAGCAATCCATCGTGTGAGATATGTGTCCATATCAATGCTGGTGAGCCTATGCATAATGGCCGAGTGGGGTATTGTGTTGAAGGGTTTTGCAAGTTTCAGGTAGGTTGTGTGTATGTCGATGGACCTGGTAACCATTTAAAGAATACAAACAGGTTCAAGAGGCAAGATCTGCCCACAATAATGCTGAAATGTGTAGGACACAGTGTCTGTAGGTTCCCGATGTCTATGTGTATGAGTCCCATGACAATACGCTCCATAGCTTTGCAGAACAGGCTAGTTAGGCTTATAGGGTGATATTGTCTGTGGTCCATTGTGGCACCAACTCTGTGGAGTGGGACCACTGTCGCTGTACGCCATTCCTTGGGTACATATCCTGTAGTAACTCCGATATTGAACAGTGATGTGATGTGAGGGTTACGTCTGTCAAGAAGCTCGTGTAAGATGCAGGCCGGGACACCGTCTGGTCTCACTGATGCTGTGATGTACGCTTTGGGGAGGGCAGCACTCACCTGCTACTTTGTGATGTCAGGGAGGTTACACACTGTTAGGATGGATAGTTGCTCCTTAGGGGGATTGGGGGGAGTCATCTGCACTGAACCTGTTTGCCAGGATGTTGGCTATGCCAGCAGGTTCAGGGTAAGTTTAGTCAGTATGCAGTAACTCACAGCATATCAGTTAGTGTCCACCCAAGTTCCTGACATAACTGAAGAAGGCCTTGTGATTGTCCTACATGTCTGGTGCAATTGTCCATTAGAAGTGGCCCTTAGATAAGTTCATGAGTGATCGTAGCTGTCTGCTAGTACAGATTACAGAAGCCTTCCCTGTCTGGGATTGTGCTCTATCATGTAGTAGCTTCCTCCTGACATTGTACAGCTTATTAATGGCTGGGGTCTACCAGACAGGTCCCCTGCCATTGGAGGAGTGAGTCCTGTTGTTATTTGGGATAGCACAATCCATGCAGTCCACTAGGTGTCCATAGAATGTGTATGTAAAGGATTCAGCAGTCTGAGCCGTATTTGTCACTGTCCCAGGGTCTCTGAAGGATACCACCTTGCTTTGGTGAAGTGAGATGTTGGCTCATGAGAAGTTCACCAAGATTACACAGGATGGGTGTGTGGACGTGATATGGATGTCCAGTGAGATAAATGTATGTTCTGACCTTACCAATGAGGGGTATATCACTGGTGTGGAACATAGAGTCCCCATGTTGGTGATGATCAGGTTCAATATGTATTCCCCTGTTGTGGCTGTGGTGACTGGTTGTGCCATAGCATATGAGTTTACAAATTGTAGCGACTGTTGGGCAAGGGTGTTGGGGCTTGAGTAGTATCCCCAGTCAATGTTTGTGTATTTGAAGTCACTCAGTATAATGGTGTTTGTGGAGACCTTCATATTCTCCATTGTTCCCAGGAAAGCCGAGTGTGGTTCCTGAGTTTGGGAGGGTGGTCTGTAGCAGGCAACAAACTGAAAGGCAGTTTTGCACAATGTTAGTTGCATATGTATGGTCTGTGATGCTTTATGCAGTGCTACTAACCCGGAGGTGTGTGTATCTGTGAGGTATACGGATACTCCCCCTAGTTGTGTTGTCCGTTCTGAGTCTTGTGGTCAGAAAGCATGGTATGAAACATAACCTGGTAGTGCTGGTGTGCATTTGTGAGCCTGAACCAGGTGTCTGTTAGTGCACAGATATCGCTATCCTCCATACTGAGGAGAGTCCTGAGTGGGCGCAAAATGAGGGTAACACATCTGGTGTTGAGCAGCATTACCCTTAGTTTCATTTAACCTGTAATGTCTATGGAGGGGGGTTGTCTTTTGAGCCCTGCTTACAAAAGGCACTATGGTGGTAGCAAGAGCCTTAGCCAGCATCCGAAAGTCCAAGGGTGACAGGTGCAAGCTGTCCATAGTGAAGCTACGTGGCATGTCGAGCATGTCACCACAGGCTGACAGACACTGGATCCCTTATGAATGGCACCAATATGTTAGCCAACTGTTAAACATGATATGTTTGTCTGTATACTGTGACATCATAATTGGTGAGTGTAAGAACTAGACAAGGTCAGGGTCATACTGGCCTGGGCTACATGATCAGAGTGTTCCTCTATGTATCATGTCATGTGGTCCAGGGAGTAACATCTGTGGTTTTACACACCAGCATGGACAATGATGATGCCAGTCCTGTACTTGCTTTGAAGTGACCTGAGTGCATGTGTCATGTGGTGGATCCTGGCACCCGACAGACAGGTCAAAGTGACTATTCCCTTGTTTGGCCTGGTAAGTGGGATGTCAGTGTGTCTGACAATGTGTCACCTATTACAAATGTATTAGGTGTGTTGTTTAGCCCGAAGGGCAGTGACTGCGTGGCACACTGACATTGTGAACTATGTGATATGTGGGTATTGTAGTGGGGTAGCAGTTGTGTGTGTGCCTGCTTTGGAGGTCGCTGCTGCTTAGGCAGAGTTCATTTAGAGCCTCCGAGTATGTTTATGTGTGATAATGTGGTTTGATTGCTGTCGCTATAGGTTTATGTGAGACTGATATGTGGTGTGTGTGGTTACCTTCACCACCTGATAGACTGTGCCAGTCATGGGTCGAGAGAGTTCAGCCCCCTGTATGTCTATATAGGTGCAACTCTCACATATATCTGAGTTTGTTGGGAGGAGGAGAGGGTTGTCTGTGTACATGAGGCAGATGTGACATTGTGTCAACATCACAATATTCACCAGCTGGACTGGAGAGTACACACAAAACTGACCCCTGGACATGCCAGGATATTATGACATACTCCATAGCCTGATCACAAAGGATCAGTAGGGTGTTAAGTGTTTAAAGAGTATAACAGGGATTAGTACTCAGGTTTGTTGGTGTTTTGTAAAGAGTAGCTGAGAAGGAGTCCAGACTGAATCATGACACCTCCTTCAGCTATGTCATAAATAGCAATGTACACCCATATATGTTCTGAGTCAGGGCCAACTGCACCTGACTGACAATTCTGACATCCTGTCAGACAGGCCCATATATACATACCCACCTCCCACTGACGATAGTCCATATCATCATACCAGGAGATATCACATATAGAATAGCTGAACAGCTCCCCCCAATGCCAAAAGCATGGCAGCAAGTGGAATACATTGTTTCCCAATATGTGTCATGCATAAACTGCAGAACAAACAGACCCTGCACCTGAACAGTCAGTTGAGCCTCACCCTCTCCACAAAATCTGGAACCGTTGAATGTGTTACAGCAACATATGGCACTCCCCACAAGTGTTGGTGTACAACACACCATGGGAAGTATAGTCCAGTAAGCCTATGAAGTCTGATCTGCAAGGCCATGGAGTCCATCATGATTGAAGTCATAAACAGAGCTATTGGAAGCTGACAAACACACAACCCTACCAGCTGTGGTATGTTCATGTGTGGATCATGGTTCCCAGACATGCTAGACTGTTTGCAAGGCAGCCACCCAGGACATACATCACTGAACAGAGCTACACATGTCTCACATAGACTTTGAATAGCCCTTTATCAACATCCCAGACATATGTAGTATCCACAAAACCAACAAGCTGTGCATAAATATTTGTTGACATATGAAGGAATGTCAATGTGTCCACAGATAGATTATATAAGGTAAGAATTATGAGGTCCTGTTCAAGCTGTTGACACCTGCCGACCCACATGGATCATTCTTGGAATTGCATAAAACAAAGTGTACGCACATTACCATGTCCAGTGTGATGACGTCAGCATCCTACAAATATAGCAGGAGAAGAAAAAACACCCAGTAAAGCATATAGTGCACCGTGTTAATGCATATCTCTCTAATATCATAACATAGTTAGGTAGGGGTTTGAATCCTGCAAAAGCTGACAGTGTGTATGTGTCTGTGTATGTGTGTGATTTCCTTTGAGAGGAGTGCCCTTTTTGGAGACTGGGAAACACATTAAAAGAGGTACATTCCTCTTTGGAAATTCTGATGATGTCACCATCCTACAAATACAGCAGGAGAAGAAAAAACATTGAGTAAAGCATATAGTGCATCATGTTAATGCGTACTTCTCTAGTATTATAACATAGCTAGATTGGGGTTTGAATCCTGCAAGCACTGACAGTGCATGTATGTGTTTGGTTTCCTTTGAGAGGAGTTCCCTTTTTGGAGCGTGGGAAAACACATTAAAAGAGGTACATTCCTCTTTGGAAAGTCTGATGATGTCACCATCCTACCAATGTAGCAGGAGAAGAGACACCAACCAGTAAAGCATTTAGAGCACCGTGTTAATGCGAATCTCTCTAGTATCATTGCATAACTAGGTAGGGGTTTGAATCCTGCAAATGATGACAGTGAGTATGTGTGTGATTTCCTTTGAAAGGAGTGCCCTTTTTGGAGACTGGGAGAACACATTAAAAGAGGTACATTCCTCTCTGGAAAGTCTGATGATGTCACCATCCTACAAATGTAGCAGGAGAAGAGAAACCACCCAGTAAAGCATTTCGAGTGCTGTGTTAATGCGTATTTCTCTAGTATCATAACTTAGTTAGATAGGGGTTTGAATCTTGTGAATGCTGACAGTAGGTGTGTGTATGTGTGCAATTTCCTTTGAGAGGATTGCCCTTTTTGGAGACTTGGAAAACACATTAAAAGAGGTACATTCCTCTTTGGAAAGTCTGATGATGTCAGCATCCTACAAATGTAGCAGGAGAAGAGAAACCACCCAATAAAGCATATAGTGTGCTGTGTTAATGCATATCTCTTTAGTATCATAACATAGTTTAGTAGGTGCTTGAATCCTGCAATTGCTGAGTGAGTGTGTGTGTGACACTGCTGGTCAATGCAGTGTGGGTTTTGATTTTACTATGGTATGACATATCATGATTAAAATAGTATTGCACACATCAAGTATCTGCGTGGCAAATAAATATGTGTACATGTTTCCTCAATCAGTACATATGTGTGAAGCCTGCATACTACATGAATACATTTGTTTCCTTTGACAGATTGTGCCGCTGCTTCTCAGATCGTAGGTCACATATGTATGTATGTGACAAGGCCATCCACTGTCATGATCTATGGCCAAGGTCATCTGTGCCACACACACCCATGACAGTTACTATAGAGTAGTGTGAGTGAGGGAATATGCCTGGGTATATGTCAGACATGTTCATACACAACAACGACTGGCAATAATGGACAGTCTTTATAGGTGTACAACAGCCTTGTGGATATGCATTCAGGCCTCTAATGTCTTATGTGATACACCGAGGGACTCCACAATACCTATGGATATGTGGATACCAAGGGACACATGACATAACACGTGGCTGTATGTACACATTGGTACCCAGCATACATGTTGAGGGCTACCACCTATGTGGTACTGTCGGGATAGTATATATAGTAAATGTGGATGACTATGACATAGTCGGCTTACTGCTATACAGCATGTATCGGACAATAGGTATCTGTCTGTATGATACCATTGTGTAGGATATGCGTCCCATCCAGGGAATGCATTGTAGGCCAATGCATGCATTTCCAGATGTGGATGGACATATCCCTAGTGTGTTTGCATGTACCTAAGGGGGCTATATGCCAAACAGGTGTGGTCCCAGGAATTTGTGGCGGCCAATACCACTGGTTACTGTTATAGTATAGTACCGGAAGGATCCAACTGTTACTGAGTTCCCTATGACTGTGTGTCATTTTTCAGGACATCATCTAATGATTGCTTATAGTCATGCTGCTGAGGTTGTGTATACTACCAGACTGAAAATCATTGACAGATATTAACAGTATCACCCACAGCATAGTGTCAACCCATGTCATACACACATGTATACCCATGTTAGTACATATCTGTAGTAGAATGCATACTGGCCATCGAAAGATACTATGAGATGTTAACAATGTGTACAACAGGGTATGTCACACGTCCCATGTGTCCACTATGCACGTACATGCAGACAGTGTGCACCCACCATCTTCACAGATATACACTTGCTAATCTGTACTGCACACATCACACACGTACTGTCCATTCACTAACACATGCTGGCAACACATTACACTTCAACCAAGTGGCACATGGGTGGACAATATATACTCAGACCTAACAGTGGTGTAAACAATGCTACATTGACAATCAGAGCTTTGATGCATAATGCCTGCTCAGACATACCTGCAAGGATATCATTACACTTTCCTGTTGACAACTTGCTAATATTGCTACACTGCTATAATGTCACCCTGTGCATCAGCACCATGTTAGCCTGTTCCTGCATCAATGTTACAGATGACAGGAGGTGGCACAGGTGTCATCATATGCACAGGGTGTGTTGTTGGTTTGCCAAAGCCTGACATTGACCCAACCAATTGACATGTCTGTGTGTGTGTGTGTGTGTGTGTGTGTGTGTGTGTGTGTGTGTGTGTGTGTGTGTGTGTGTGCGCGTGAGGGACAACAGTACAGCATGGGCCAATGTTGATGTAATGTGTGTGTGTATGTGTGAGCCCTAGTTGTTTGGTTAATGTGTGTGTGTCTGCATGCACACAGCTCCACCATGTGGCTGCCATATACGGCAGGTTGTGGGACAGCCACAGACTGCACCTGCTAGGCTGTACAGATCACTGTCTTCGACCATGGACACAGTACCTGTGCCTGGCAGGGGTGCTATGGACAGTATTGGGTACCAACCCTGACTGGGTACTGTTATCAGAGGCAGAGGTATGATGACTGGACCCATGTCCCTGCTGGGACTGGCCAGAGCCACGTGCACGTGGTCTACTATGACGGTCAATGGACAGGCCAGCCCAGCATTGCTGGGGCTGGTACTGCCACTATGGGAGCAGCTGTGAACTGTGGGCCATCCGCAATGACTGCCAGCTATTGCTGTTGCTGGCATGCGTCCACGTCAACGTCTCAACTGTCCCGCATGGTCCTGGCTCATGGAAAACACATTGTGGAGGGCATCTAATGTCTCTCCCCAATGTCTATCAATGACCTTGGTGTAATTCTGGATGGCACTGGCAAGGTCACAGATGCTGTCATTGATAGTGGTGTAATGGGCCCTCTGTGCCCTAAGTCCCTGTCTGGTGTACCGTTCCATATGTGCCTGTGCCTGCATTATAGCCCGGAACATACTGGACGTTGTAAGACCTGTGAGGGCACGTCTGCCAGGGGCAGTACGACCAGCGGTGCTCCCCCGAGAACCCCTGGACATCCGCCTATGTGGTACCATTCCAGGAATCCGGCTATGGCTGCTGTGAGGGGATACAAGTGCCATGGGTGCCACACTCTCCTGGTCAATGCCAACTGCATGCTGTTCCTCAGCTAAGGCCATTGGTGATGAGAGATGTATTGATAATATGAGTGTGCGCATAGATGGGGTTGAACGCTGTGTACTGTTGATTGGTGGACCAACGACAGACCCTGTCAAACCTTCCTGTGCCAGAATACATATCTCATCATCTCCACTATTTGTGGCAGTGACTTCAAGTTCCCTGCTGCTTTCAGCCACCCCAAACTCAGCACCTGTGAGAGGAAGACAGGAAACACACTTTACAGTCTGCACATGATGTTAGTACACATGCACACATGCACACATGCACACATGAACACATGAACACATGCACACATGAACACATGAACACTTGAACACATGAACACATGCACACATGAACACATGCACACATGCACACATGCACACATGAACACATGCAGACATGGACACATGAACACATGAACACATGCACACATGAACACATGCACACATGCACGGATGCACACATGAACACATGCACACATGCACACATGAACACATGACCGCATGAACACATGCACACATGAACACAAATAAACTGCTCACTACATCTCATAAACATGCACACACCAGCAATCCAACACATACTCAATAGTGGGTGAAGGTGGGTGACAGTATCACAAGGCAAACAGTCACCACACACATGTCAGCATGCAGAATATGTGTTGCACAAGACCGTGCAGTGCAAGTGTAGACACCCCTATTTATTGACAGTATGCATGGCTTTGATGCATGTGTGTAGTTGTTCAGCGATTGGCTACACCCGAGAACACAATGTGTACATGGACACAACATTGCTGTGCAAGTATTATCAGCTCTGCAATGCCCTGTGCACCATCACTCACATGTATACATACCATGGCTGCATGTGTTATCTGTGTGACACATAGATTTCCATGTCTGATTACAGTGTCTGTGTCCATAGCAGATAATAGTGGGCACAGGTGTAGCACATGTATGCTATGTACACACATGGGATGAGTGGTGCATGTAGACGTGAAGGAATCCCAGTGCTTGACATGGCCATTGTACAGTGGTTATGGTGAGTGTGGGACATATTGCAGATATGTTGGTGCCAGCCAAGACATGGCATGCTACATGACTGCAACATTAAACACCACACATACCCAATGTGTGTCATGTGACCTATACCCCCACTAGCATTCCAGGACATATATGTGACACTTTGTTCAGATGGCGACTGCTGTGCAAATTGTGTATACTGGCATATGTAAGCACACACACACACAACATGCTATGCATGTTGTGTATAGGTGCATATGTTTGCACACACACAACACTGAGGTGGAAAGCAATGACTGCTATGAATAGTACTGTGGTCACTGTAACTGGATGGAGTGTAATACCATGTGCCATCATCATCATGCATCTTGTGGTCACTCATGGCTGCTAATGTGTGACAGACCACCGCCTAGCATGCTGTACCTGAACTGCAGTGCCGTGGCTATGTTCACAATTACACTGCCAATTTGTACATGGGTGTGTGAGGTGCCCAATAGGGAGCATTGCCTAACATGACTGTGTTATGTGTTGAAGAGTGTTGCACAGCCCCATGATAGGCCTCTACCCCTCAGGTACATCATATGTGTATGTGCATGACATGTGGGATACTGAAGTGTGACCTTACAGCAGGTGTGTGATAACGCCATATGTAGCATGTTTTCGTGTACTGCGTATGATAAATGTGCTATGTTGTGTACAGCTGTAGCAACTATGCCTATCCAATGTGTAGTATGGTGTTGCCACAACTGTGTCTGATGCTCTGTGTATTGCATGTCATTGAGGCAGCTACTGACATTACTGAGCTGTGCAACATCTTACAGCAAACATGCACGGCATGCATTATGCGTAGGTGTGTTACGTCTACATGGCCTAACCTCACCTATGACATGCACAATTCATTACCAACATTGCAGTTATACCACACTCACCAGCATGGATTGTCTGCCCTGCTGTCACACCAGAGGGACCTACGAGAATATGAGAGAGGTTGTCAGTGGCCACAACTGTGGCATTGCTACTGTGGGTATGCTAAACTACAGTAGAACAACAGTCAACAGTCACAGGTGTACAGATAATATTCAAAATATCAGTATTGCACAACACTAGGCAGCACAACTGCTAAACACACAGTACACATCTCACGTAGACATAATCTAACCATACAGTTAACTGTAGTCTACAGATAGGGCATGTTACCTGCTTGCTCCATGTGAACATGTTGGGTGGCTCCGGCCTCCATGACAACACATGCCAGTGGGAGTTGCTGCTGTTGTCCAGGAGCCACCACACTTAGGAGCACTTCCTCCACTCTGGTGAGGGGGGGTTGAATGGCCACCCCACCACCTGTGGCAAGCTGTTGTCTTTGGATATCAGACACATGCCGCAGGACAAGTCTAATTAAATCACTGCAGTGATGGCATACCTGCTCATATGTTTGGTTATGCATGCCTATGTCATTTACCCGACCAACAAGATCCTGCCACAGTGCAGTCTGCTCCTGCTGGTGCTGGCTGCTTCTGGAAAACAGCATTGTGTAGTGCTGCACCAGGCTTTGCTGTATCTCCTCTTCCTCCGCTGCTGTGTATGGCGGGTTGCGTTGGTGGGCCATCTGGCTGAAAGAGATATGAACAATATGTGTGAGCGAGTCCTGTGGCATACTTTACACATTTAACCACAGATATCACTTTACTGACATATATACCATTCATTTGTCTGTCTGAGGATACACACGTTGAATACCACTTATTGGTTCTCAGGCCACAACTGACTAACAGTGCCTGGCACAAACTATATATCAAACCACTATACAACAGTACCCGGCACACTGTTTGTGACACAATGCGCAACCTCGCCACAGGGGTATATATCACGCCAATGCACAAACAGAGATGTCATCCATTGCATATGTGCACAGTTGTTACTATAGGTGGCATACTGCTGTAACAGAGTATGTATGTTGCTAGATACACACGTATACCCTGTAACACACATATAATTGCGGCCATGGTACAGGCATAATTACACAGACATCAAACAAACATACAACACACCACTGTATGCCAACACAGATGAGCTTTACCTGTGTACCATACAGTACTGTGTGCCACTACTTACAAACCCTTATGCCTGAGTTATGTCCTCTGTGCAGACTATAGGAAACACACAAGACAGTGTTTCCAAGCAATGTGAACACACACCATACTGTGCTGTTTAGGCCTACAGCTTCAGGTAGTACTACAGTTCATATGGGAGTTGGATTCACCAGCAGAGCCACTCAGTAAGCATACATGTATTGCTTTAGCCAACAATGAGACACCACGGTTATCAACAAGGAACTACATCACATCGTATGCCATACTACTATGTCTGTCTAACAGTACAATACACATCTTTTGCTGGCCTCACAGCTAGGATAGACACTACCATGTCAGATACAACTTCACACTAACCTATCACACCTTTACAGACCTTGCACACATTCAGCGTGACACTTATTCAACCTCACATAGCAGGTATTGCATCGAGTACATGTGTGAGTGCATAGTGTCATAGGTAGGCAATATGCTATTGGCCCTAGGGCCTACAGCAGCCTAGCCATATGCTACCCTGGCCTTTGACACACATGTACTTTGATTTCACTTGCCCCTGTCAACCAGAACCACAGAGGGGATTCCTGGGGTGTATTACCAATCTCCCAAACAATCATCAGGGGTATTTATGACAACTGCTAATGAGGAGCCTTGTTTGCTATTGCTAGGTGGTCTATTCCAGTGTATGGCATATCTCTGGGATAGGTACCTATCCCTCCAGCATGTGCTGTTTAGTGAGCTGATGAGGTTTAGGGCCCTAGAGCGTGTATCCCGGAGGGATTGTGATATGTTGCCATGGTGGTTGTCACCCAGCTATGGGTCTGACATACCTCTGTATGTCTGGCAGAGGTCACCTCTGTGTGGCCGGTATGCAATACAGTCTAGATGTGGTTTTGTGAGTCAGTTTGCATAGGGCAACTGTTTGCGGCCAGTACGACCCTTTGTGAGGTATGTCTGTGGCCTTTCCGCCTGCTGGAGTTGTCATGTGAGGTACATACCACACAGGGCATTGTGATGAGTAGAGGGGAACACTGACCTATATTTCCCTAGGCGACACACCTTTTGTGATGACATGTACCACACAGACAGATTACAAGACTAGTGTGGCACTGTCATTATCAAGGGGGAGGCTACTGTCCACCTGTGTCCCATGTTCCCTTCTGACCCCTTCAGTGTTAGGCAGGCTACCACCTATGTGGTAGTTACTGGGTAAAGTGTTTTGGAATGGGGTATGGCACTGCAGTATCAACACTGGTCTTCAGTCCATGCCTTGGTCACCAGGCACCTGTTGCAGTATGTATGACCCCGTCTCTCTCTCTCTCTCTATATATATATATATATATATATATATATATATATATATATATATATATATACATATCTATACACATACATGTAAACATCCATTGCTGTACATATAGATGCACACATAGGCACATATACTGCCCACCTTTCATGGTGGGGATATCAATTATGCAACAGTTGTGAGACATACGGTTATGTAGCAATATTGCACAGTGTTGTGCAGAATGCATTTTGGTGTCCTCAGGCCATGTAGCTGTAGCAGGCCTCACTGGCTGTAACACAGAAGATCTGACAATTCAGTCCCACAGTGTTTAACCACCACATGACATATACCAGCACTGCTTGCTGTTTTCTATGCCACACACTACAACCTACATAGATATGTGCACATAGCAACCTTCAACAACATATATATGTCCACCCTTCTCTAACAGTTGCAGTATGTCCCTTGTCCTATGCACTTGTGCATATACATATAGATACGTACTGCTGCCACATATGGATGATTCAGAGTATGTAGAGTACTCTTCAAACACATCAATCGGATGCCAGCAAATACATATCTTTTACATACCTGTATTTCTCACCTCCGTCTGTTGCAACTGTTGACTTTGCTTTTTTTTTTGGTTTGGGTTTCCTCTGTGTGTTGAGGTTGGTCTTTGTTTTTCGGTGTCCGTATGTTACTGCCTCTTTGTCTTTGTCTCTGTCTCTGTCTGTCTGTCTGTCTCTCTCACTCTCGCTCTTGCTCTCTCTTTCTCTCTCTCAGTTGCTGCAATGATATTATTGCATGTCTGGACAGCAAGTACAGGCTGCTTTTCTAGGTATCTGCACATGTGCATGTGATGGCCTCTGCACCAGTTGGTGCCCACCATTTAGTAATTGCATGCAGCCTGCTGTGTGGTAATTGCAGTACTCACTGTGATTACAGGACACTGCTATAAAATGCTAGGTTAGGTAGGCGTAGCCCTTTCAGTTTGCCTAGGTGGGGCCCATGCTTCTTTGCTGTGGAGACTATTGTCTCAGTCAGAAGGTTGATATATGTCTCATATCTGAAGCTATGGTTGTTGCCAGTGATATGCATGTTGTACTGAAACCTGACTGTTGCTTCTTCCAGTACACTCTTCTCAGTGTGTAATTTTACTCACACCTCCAAATGCTAACACAGGATACATGGGAGTATGTACTTTCTTTTCAAATTAGAGAATTAACTGCCATACAAAAGTAGTTAATGCAATGTATTCCTATGGCTTTTCTATTTTCCCTTTACATTCCCCCATTGTAATGCATGATATATTTCTTACAGCACCAGGTTTTTGTATATCTGCTGTGGCTTAGTGGTACTTCATGCAGTCTAGTGTGTCTGGGGTTCAAGACTAACGGAGGTGTTTTATTTTGCTGCTGAGCAGAACAGGGGCCCTGCCATATACAGTGACTAAGGCACTTTTAAGCTGTTGTAAGCGGGTTTGCAGGGGTTTGTGTGACACTTAGCAATACTAAGCTAAGCGCACACATGTGCACACTGGTACAAAACCACTAACTACTGTTTACAAGTGCTTACTCCCGCTAACCCCCGCGCTAATTTCTTTTAGAGAAAAGTAAATGGGGAGATAGGAATGTGGTGATAAAGGGGACACAAAGAGGGGGAGACAGTAGGGAAACCAGATCGGGATGTACAGGATGGGTGTGGGAAAGCTCCATAGCTGCCCATTTCTTTACCAGCAACAGTTGTGCATGTGCAATACATTAGGAGTGAAATTTGAAACCTTCCACCCCTGAGAGAGGGGTGAGGACAACAAAGTATGTTGTACTACCAATTATGAATATCAGGCACATGCACTGTTTGTGAACTTCTATACTGTCATTAATACGTTACTCACTTCTGAACAGTTTGTGGTTTGTTTGTGTTGACATTAGCACAGTCTGCTCAGGACAACTGGACATATTTCAGTACTGAGTATGCCTACCTACACCCTTGGTTGTGCCTGAATACACGGGTATATAGTATGTTTGGGTAGAGGTGCAGACCTGCAGAGAGCATTTTTATTATCATGTGATGTTTATCTGGCTGAACATGCAGAGTTGCTGTGTAGTTGTAGTGTGTTAGTCTATCAAGGCAAGTAGTCTGTCTGAGTAGCTCCCACCTGTGGGCATATCCAGATGGTAGACAGAGGTTAGCCAAGTATTCTTTGTCTGTGCACCACACCAGTCTTTTCAGCACCTGAACAATGGCATTGTCACAGGTGGTTGCTAGCAGTACATGGCTACATCCTTTGATATTTCTGTGTTGTACTCCTACATAAGGGCATGCTTGTGGAATTCCTTCTACAGCTATTTGCAGAGTGTGTAACAGCAGACAAGCTGATATGCCTGTGTGTTTCTGACTCTTCCAGGCCTCAGATACTTTCAGGTATATATTTGAACAGCCTCAGGGAAAGGTACATATACACCTGTAATATATTACAGACATTTTTCAGTTGAGACTTTGGGGGATTCGGAGCATATGTATTGCTACACCTTTTCTGATGTGCAAGCAGTGTCTAGTCTCACTTATTGACATTTTTCATTAAGTGTGATTCCCCACCTTTCTGCCTACTGTTAGTACATTTCACAGGGAGTCAGAGGGGCACAGCTAAATTTGTTTACAAATCAGGGACATCCCTGTAAATCAGTCACAGTTGGGAGGTCTGGCCTCTGACCTATTCAAATATGCCAGTGTTTATCCTGCTCTGATACTGTGTGGGGTTTGTAAGGTGCTACTGTAAAATTATTCCCTACTAGCACGGCTGGTTCTCTTTTCACAGTCATGTCATGTAGTTCCACAACACCTGCTGGTAAAGGGCCACAGAACAAGATTTGTGTTATGCCATTCCTATTTTCCTTTTACATTCACTCATTGTATTGCATGATATATTTCTTTCAGCACCAAGTTATTGTATATCGGCTGTGGCTTAGTGGTACTTCATGCAGGCTGGTGAGTCCAAGGTCTGTTGTTCGAGACTGACAGGGGTATTTTATTTTGCTGCTGAGCAGTACAAGGGCCCTGTCATACAGAGTGACTAAGGCACTTTTAAGCAGTTGTAAGCGGGTTTGCGTGGGTTTGTGTGATGCTTAGCTAAGCGCACACAAGCTCACACTCGCTCACCCCCACTAACTACTGCTTAAAAATGCTTACTCCCGCTAAACCCCGCGCTAATTTCTTTTAAATAAAAGAAAATGAGGAGATAGGAAAGTGGTGAAAAAGGGGGCACAAAGAGGGCAAGACAGTAGGGAAACCAGCTCGGGATGTGCAGGACTGGTGTAGGGAAGGCCCATAGCTGCCCATTTCTTTACCAGCAACAGCTGTGCGTATGTTCGAAATTTGGTGTGAAATTTGAAACCTTCCACTCCTGAAAGAGGGGTGAGGACAACAGAGTATGTTGTACTGCCAATTATAATTATCAGTTTACATGTCCAGCGGACATGTGTGCGAAATGGGCAGCTATGTATGGGGTGTAATTTTTTTGTGGTTACAGATTGCCCTTTTTTTTTTTTTTTCAGGTGAGAGTGGAATGTGAGGTAGAGGATGTAGGTATATTTGGGGAAGTAGGCTGGGGAGGTAAACAGACAAGACAAACAAGACGCATACAGGGGCGGAATTTGACACATGGGGTGGGTGAACACAATTGATGGGGAAGGTTGTTTGCAAATCGCAAGCCCATGAGCCCACAGATGGTAACAGTGGAACTGAGATCCCCTCCCATGGGCAGTTGCCACTGCACCTTCACAGCCCCGAGGGTGGCTGTGCTGAGGGCTGTGTAGGACGGGCAGGCTCACCTGAGAGACACGCCTCTCTCGCATCAAGCTGGCGTAGGGGACCCTTCGAATGGTGACAGGTGGCCCTTCTCCGCCCATGCTTGCAAGGGGGGGGATGAGCCCCATCCCCTGCAGCGCTTCCACCCGAAGGTGGCACAGGACCAACAGAAGAGGGGAGCCTGGGCTGGGAACTGGACCTGCTGGTGCCAGGTGCACTTGCCAACTGAGGAGGGACAGGTAGATCCGCTGGGACCAGCCTTCCCATACGTTCTGTGATTAGGTGTGTTTAATTGCAACATAAACAACAGCATTCCAGATTAGTTGTAACAGCATGCAGTAATATTCCCATTAACCAAACACACCAAGGTTCCAACAGTTGAACAGCAAGCATAACACATGCATATATTGAATGATAATGGATATTCCAACAGCATGCAGGGATGTTTGGTAGCAACAGGCCACCATGAATGTGGTGTTTGAACAGGGCACATGCATCAAAGTGAATGCAAATATTTATAGAACAATAGGACATATGTCCCAACAAATATTTAAGATTACACATACCAACTGAGGTGTGGAATTGCATGGTTTATGCACAAACAATAGGGTGTAGAAAACAACCTCAATTAACATCTTATAATTACTTTTAGTCTACACTAAATTCCTAGTGACTGCAAGTGTATATTCCCTACATGTATTATTACACTTGCCACCATGCATTAGGTTGTGTAATGGGTTTGGCTAGTTCAATATATATACTTGACCTATATCTGACATACTAACTGTCCAAGATGCAGATGTTACTGCTACATATTTCTTGATTGCATTTATATTTCTTTATCTACATATCTGGATGTTTTCACATGACATTTTCACTTCAATTTGTACAGAACCCTGCATTTATTGAAGCACACTCACATTTCTGGGGAACATATTAGCATGCTACTCATGTGCCAGATTTACTTATGCATGCCAGCCAGTAACTGACTGTTGAGGACTGTATATATGCTTCACAGCTACTAGCACTTCCATCACCCACTTTAGATGGGACTGCAGAACTCTGGGTTGCCAGCACTTTTTAAAACAGTACTATTTGTATAATGCAAGGGTACAACAACATTTCAAACTAAGTGACACACACACATTCCGGGTTTTAGACCTTTATTACTGACATTAGTACTTTTCCACAGGCTCACTCTTTTATTTGTTATAACAGTGCATATGGAAGACATATTCAAGACATATTATACCTTTATTAATAGGTTAGAACACTCTTTTTCAGGCTCACTCACTTATTTTATATGACAGTACCTGCAGAGATATTATTCCAGACATATGTTACCTTTCTTAATGGGTTACTACACTCTTTTTCTGTCTCTCTGACTTTTTTTATGACAGTACATGCAGAGGATTTATTCAGGCCATTTTATGGCTGTATTATTGGACTACAACACTTTATTTCATGCTCTCTCTCCTATTTTATATAACAATACATGCATCACTAACCTGCCTGTTGGCACAGCCTTAGCAGCCTATCAGCATAGGCTTGCTGATTCGCAGCATGGTCACCTGCAGCTGTAAAGTAAATGAAGGGATATTGAGACATATCTATCTGTTATACAGAATCAATTATCAATTCTTACATACTGCATTCCATGGCTACATACTCAGTTGTGGGGCATCTTGCATCCCACGGGCCTCCTGTATCCATTGGTTCAGGCGGTCCTGCTTCCATCTCTTCAGGTCTGCATGGTGGTGACGGACATGCTCACCAGTGCGAGGAACACCTGTGACACTGGTGAGGTCATGAGCTAACCGGTTCCAAGCCTCAGCCTTGTACTCTGTCCCTTGGAACTGGCCCTGCAGGAGTCTTGACTCATGACGGTGGACAAGAAGCCAAACCATGTATTTCGACTTCTCGATGCCCCAACATTGCGCTCGGAAGCGTATACCCTCTCCTGCACCAGCCATTCTAACTGCAGATGTGAGCTACAATCAGTTATGGCGAGTATTCTCGGCTATGGGGCTTAAATATGCCACATTTACCACACTTTTTTGTGGCCGTTTTTGAGTATTCTAGGCTGACTGCAGACCTGCTTAGTAATGGTTAATCTACCATTTCTAAGTATATGTATGCTAACAGTGGCTGTTTCTCCTAAGCTGTCATGGCTTAGTGGTTCTGTACTTTGATTATGATGCATAGAATCCTGGGTTGGAACCTTGTCATTCATTTTATTTTAATACTGTCCAGACAGGCTAAGGGGTGTGGCTGCGTTTAAGGAACTTTACTCTATGTTGCTCCATGGTGCCCTACAGTGCCCTGGTTGGCACGGCGCGCATGTCCACGCAAACACATTGTGCTGGTTAAAGTGCTATTATACTATGGGCACCTCTATTGCTCTGGGTAAAGTGCTATTAAACTATGGGCAACCCTATTGTGCTGGGTAAAGCACTATTAAACTCTGGGCAACTCTATTGCGGTGGGTAAAGTGCTGCTTAACTGCTGGCAATTATATATCAGGATCCTTTAAAAATATATGTTTGGTTCACTGATACATTGGCCATTTCACTGCATTTTACTAATATTGTAATCATATATGTCAGGTATTATTTCATATACTGATTTAAAACATAAATGAGAGGGGGAGCGGTAGGATTTGAACCGTGAATGCCTATTCTTTGTGCAAACACGCTACCATTATACTACTGCTATTTGGTGTGGTTTGTATAAACATTCTTTCTTATGCTCTTCCATGTCGGAATTGCTAACTACCGCTAAGCAATGGGCACACCCGCACACACACGCGCAAATACGGGCAGCTATATCGGGTATTTAAAAAAAATAAGTTTAACGTTTTACTTTTTATAACTGTGATGGGGGTTTACAATGCCAAGGAGTGTGGTGTTGGGTGCAAGGACATTTGAGCGGACTCGCTCTTGTGTGTTTTACTTTTACTTTCCGATCACTTGCAGGGGCGTGGACATTTAGACTGCTCGGCAGTCAGACACGCCCCCTGCTTTCCTACACGGTCCTTGTAGCACTTACGGTTGAGTCAGCATGCCCTCATTAATATTCATGGCATGCTGATGTCATACCATTCAACTGCAGCCTCTGAGTAAGACTTATTAAGTCTTACACGGAGGATTCATGAATCCGGGGGATTGTGTAAGAAAGAATTATGTACCAGGAAGTAATCAACTCCACTAGCCACCCCTTCTAAGGGGCAAAGAAAGAGCAGTGAGTGTCACGTGGGTGTAGAATCCACCATGTAATGGTAGGGAAGAATTCAGCCAGCCATGTTAGAACTAGTTTATTATGCTTCTTTAACCTTGGGATCCCATTAGGTAACTTATCCTTATGGATGTCTAAGTACTACATTGAAATCTCCTCCTATCAGGACTAGCGCCCTCAGGTCTTTCAGTGCATTTGCAATTTGAATAAATGGTTGTATGTCTTCCTGGTTAGGTCCATAGTAATTACCAATAATCACAGAACCATGCTGTGTATGGACTTTAGTGGCAACTCATCTGATGTTTTACACTGATTTTGTATTGCAGCATTGTCCAGTGTATGTCTTGAACTATTAATGTCATTACCCAATTAGATGCTTTTGTGTTACTGCCTGCTAAACATCATCCTTTCCATCTCTTAAGTGCCTCTTTCACACTGACTTGTTTTAATTTAGTTTCTTGAAGACAAGTGATGTGAACATGGAGCTGCTTTAATTTAGTGTTTAAGCTTGTTGGTTTATACACTGTGTTTAGTCGACTGATATTCCTTGAAATAACGATAAAGTAATATCTTTATTGTAAGCTTGTGGCTAAATTCTATTTCCCTTCTAATATTCAGTACTGCTAAAACTGAGTGATACTGAGCATGCAGAAAAATTATCTGTAATGAATTAGTTTGCACAATAAGAGGGTCAGAAAAACACTCTGGAGCATAGCTCACAACCTCTTAGCACAAAAAATTTGGACAAAGCCAAAAATAATGGTGGGCCAAAGCCCCCAAAACTAAGGATACATTTTAAATATTGCTCTTATGAACTTAGAAAATTGCTAGAATAACATCTCTTGTGTTATCATGCATTTTCTGAAGGATATGAAGTCTGAAACTCAAATGCTTGTCATTATTTAGTGAATACAGTCCTCACTGATTTGCCACAAAAATTTAAAAAAAATCAAAAATTTTACCCGGAAAAGACCAAAACATATTAAGCAAAAATCTGGACATTTTGTGAAAATCTGGACAGTTTTAGAGGTATGCGCTGGAGTCTTATTCCATTCCACTTGCTTGAATAGTACTTACCATTGTCATTTAAATATATGCTACCTATGCCAGCACTGTCTTACATTTATTTAAACTATGTTGCTATAGTATTCTATGAACTTACAGTTCTTAGTCAGTGCAGTTCCACTGGACTAAACCATTAAGGTTCATATGATGAGGGTATCAGTTTAATTAAACTCTGATTGACAAAGGTTGGAAGCCTTTGATTAAGTGGCTTCACACTTGACATCAGATATTAACTTACTTATGCTGAGATGTAAATATCCCCTCCACAAGTAACATTGCCCTAGATACTATAGTATGTTCAGAGATGCTTCAGTGCAGGTACAGTCTTTGTCATATTGCAGCATGCCTGCTTGCCCCTGATATTCCCTAAACCATTCATGGGGAAGTTGGGGAGGAACCAAGAATGCACCAAAAATAAACCAAAAGCAGAATATCTCTTGTAACTTGTGAGATATATCTAAACAGATAACTTAAAATACCATAGTTCTGATCAAGTGTTAGTCCTTCACTTTTCTTCCTCTCATAGGAAGTAGGTGATCCTTGGTACACCCAATACACAGCTAGTTAGGCCAACTAGGGAAATGTGGAATGTCACTGACTGTAATCTGTCTCCTCAGCAACCTCTTACACAAGTGCCACTCCCCCATTCTCCTTGTCCATGCAGTCCAGCTCCTCCAGCACTGGATCCAGGCCAGCAAAATCCAATCCATAGTGTCTTTCCTCTCCACTTCAAAGAACTCAGCCATGGGTAAGAATCTATTGAAGTAGTGTTCCTCAAAATCTAAATGTTCCCAAATCTAAGATAGTTTTCTTGACTTCCTGGATTGATCCACCATCTCTGGAGAGCACTTAGATTTTTTTTTCTTCCCTGGTGTCTTACTGACTTCATGGGGGAGGTGAAAGCCAATGTTTGCATTTAACATCTCTGGTGGTTCCCAGTTTAGGAGGGGATCATACTTGCATGGACATTTTTTTTTATCTAATAGCTTCTCTGCTTTTACAGGACGCCAAAACCTGTTGTCACAGAGTCTTTTTTTAACAGCCAGCATCACTGGGAACTTAGGTTATGCTATAAAACCTTGTTCCTTGAACCTTCTGAGGTCTAGGATAAAGCTCTTCCTTTTAGAAAAAAAGACTGCACTGTAGTCTGGTACAAATCTCAGCATGTGGCCACCAATCCAACAGTTCTGCCCCATCTCCATAGTTTGTTGTAAGGTCTCTTCTCTGTATAAATAGTTGAGGAAGTTGAAGGATGTTTATAGGATAATATGGCTTCAAGACTGAGACTTTTGAGAAAGGTTTATGAATATTTATGAGATGGCAATGGATGTTGGTTTTATTTCATAACTAATTTATGAGTAATATTTTAAACTGGTGTATTTGATGTTTGAATTAGTTCTGATGAAGTTCATTATGTTATAAGCAAAACTACTTAACCATTTGTTTTATTTCAGTAAAAGATTTTGTACCATGCTATTCAGCATTTTTAGTTTTGTAATTTCGGGACGGGAAATACATTGAATTGGCTTGGCAGGTTACTGAATCCCAACCTTCCCATCCTTCATGAAGTCCAATGATTCACAGGTCATTTCTCCTGTCATGATTTTCCATATCATCTATTTTAAGTTCTGTCTTCTTTTGCCAGTCTGACATTCCCAGGATCTGTTGGGAATGGAACTCAGCATGTCACTGTGATTAACTATGTCCTGGTGGTGTTGCTCATGTTTTTGGTGAAGAGCCATTACTTCATCTTTAATAGATTCACTAGTGTTTTAACTGTTTGATGTCCACTTTCACCTCCTGAATTACAGCAATTAAAGTAGAGAGGGAGGATTGCACCAGTGAGTTGGCCATTGTGCATTTCCCACTGCCACTCCTGGACTTCACTTTAGGCTTGTCTGCTGTCTCTCCTGACATATTTGCAATCGTTGTGGTGTCCTTAAATCCACTAAGTCACACATTTACTTCTGTTGTCCACCTAAGGTCAGGTGAGTTTAGAAGCCATTCAGTTTATGTTTTCCATTGGTAGATGGATTCAGGAACCAAAAAAAAAAACTTTTTTTGGGAAACGGAATTCCTAAGCAGTTGCTAATGCACACACATACCTTTGTGTCCCTAAGTACACCAATGCAGTGATATTCTTCAAGTTCAGATAAATGGATAAACTGTGTTTTTAACAAGTTGGAATTGTAAGAGGAATATAAGGTTGTCATAGGTAATGTGTACTTGAGCCTGGGCATCATTATCTATATTGCACTGGCTTTTCTACCTTTCATTGAAAGCAGATGAGAAACTTTGCAGGCACCTTTATGAACTATATTGGTAATTAATTTGCTATGTAGATCGAAATTAAGGTTTTGATCTCTGTACATGAGTAACTTTGACAAGATTAAGTACAGCTATGCCATTAAAATCTTAAATAGTGAGATAGATCGGAGGCAGTTTTTTTTTTCTTTTGTGCCAAATAGCATAACTATATATATATATTTCTGAGTATAGATTGTCCAATTGTTTAGCATTTATCAATTTCAGACAGGGGCAAAGTACTTTTTTCCAATCAATATTTGATAATGGGCCGGATTCATGAAGGCCTGCATGAAGTCTAAGAGTAGAGTAAGACTCCATGCAGCCAACATATCCGACGAGCCATCCAGGAACAGCCGGCAGGGGCGTGCAAGATAGCTCCTAAAACGGCTCTTACACGGACAGGGTTAGGATATGCAAATTACCTCATTTGCTGCTGAAAGGCATGCAAATGAGGTAAATGTGAGATCCAGGAAACCCAAACCTGTCCGAGTAAGAGCAGCGTTATTTGCAGAAATGTACTCAGTTGACAACTGAGTACCGTTCTGCAAATAGCAAAATTGAGCCATGACAGCTCCAAATAAAGGCTGCAGCCAGTTGAGGAAACATGCCAGTGGCCAAATATACAGCCAGTGGCAATGTTCCCTGATGCAATAATGAAAAATAAATCATTTTTTTTTCCCCTGATCTCTGAGATTTTAGCATAGCACAGCGCCGGGCAAATGGGCTGCGCTCTAAAAACCAGAAAACCATAAATTAAAAGGCACAAATAGGGAAATTATAGAATATCATACTATACAATGCAAGTGAATGGCAGGCTGAAGACAACATGACTACTGAGTAGAGGTTGCTAAGGGGGGAACCAAGTCTAAGAGATGTAGCCAAGCATTAGTAGGCAATCCCATGCAAATGAGAGTATGGATACTGAATCCCAAGTCCACATAGCAAATGAGCACAGTGAATGAAGTGTAAGAGTAGGATAAGGGGAGTAACAGAGTAGAAGATAGGTGACATCATGAGGGGGGGGTATGTATGAAAGAATGTAAGCTCATTGGAGCAGAGTGGCATGTCTCTGCTGTCAGTAACACATCACTGGAAGAGGTTTGTCACCAGGTATCCAAGCTAAAGTCAAGAAATAGAAGGTGTATGCCGTGGATAACACTAAAGTTTCTGGTTGAAGTGGCTGCAACTTGTTCGCGCGCATGTGCATGCCCGGGAACCCGAGTAGGACTGTGTGTGCGCGTGTGCGGCTGTGTGCGCGCGTTTAAGCTGGAGTAAGCATGTGTAAGGATGGTTAAATCGGTGTAAGCGTGTTTGCATCTGTGTGCGCACGTTTAAGCAGGAATTAGCAAGTATGAGGCCGTGTAAGCATGTGTGCGCGTGTGTGAGCTGGTGTGCATGGCGCTGCCCCCTGTGGAAACAGAAAGGGAAAAGGAAGTACAACAAAGAGTAGGAAGTCAACCAGGGTGACTCAGCAGAGCTAGCAGGTGAAAACAATCACAATCAGGCAATTACACAGGCAGTACACTAGCCCAGCCCAGCCCAGCACTTAAAACTCTGCAAACAACATTCCACTATGTTTCTCTGAGACACTGCAACACTGCAGTAAGCTAATAGTAGTGAAAACTGACAAAGCTTCACTGAGACAAAGAAATGTTAGGGGCTGCCATTGCTGTTATAAGGTGACATATACAACATGTTGAGAGTGGTGACAATGTGAATGCTGCTGGACAACCCACAGTGAGGAGACAGAGATGAGTGTACAGGCCCAGGATAACCTACCAGGGGCTACATGAGCTGGAGATAGTGGAGCGCTATAGAGTGGACAGAGACCTCCTGCAGCAAATTGTTGAGCTGTGCAGACCATGCCTCACACACAGAACCAACAGAGGGGAACTCATCCCAGTAGAAACCAAGGTATGTGTTGGCCTAAGAATACTAGCAACAGGTACCTTCCAGAGACCAACTGGTGATATGATGGGGATTTCACAGGCATCAGCATCCAGGGTACTTTACCAGTTCCTGGATGCCATGTCAGCACATGTCGGTGATCATGTATATTTCCCCAATTCCCATGAGGTATTGGCCAGCAATATGCATCTTTTCCAGCAAATAGCAGAATACCCTGAGGTAGTGGGTGCAATAGACTGCACGCACATATGCATCAAAGCACCAGCCGGTGAGCAGGGTAGGACCTACATTAACCGCAAGGGCTTCCACTCCATCAACTGCCAGGTCATGTGTGATGCCCAGGGCATAATAATGAATGTGTGTGCTTACTGCCCTGGAAGTTACCATGATTCCCATATCTGGCATCTGACGCAGCTGTACCAGACATTTGCCAATGGAGACATCCCTCATGGTCACCTAGTGGGGGATGCTGGATATGCACTGGAGCCATGGCTGATGACACCCATCAGAAATGCACACACACACCTGAACAGGAATGCCATCATGAGGCACATGCACAAACACGAAATGTAATCGAGCTTGTGTTTGGGCTGCTGAAGACACGGTTCCAGTGCCTGGACACATCTGGTGGAGCCTTGCAGTACTCACCAACTACATGTACCCAAATTGTCATGGTATGTGCTATGCTACATAATATGATCCTGCGAAAACAGCTGCAGCAGGATCAGCACAGGCCTGGGCCAGACAGCCCCCCACCATTGCCAAGGCCATCACAGGCAGAGCGTGACTCGGAGGAACAACCTGAATCTGCCCCAGTAGGCAGAAGGAGGCGTGCCCAGTATGCTTTGGCCTTGGCAAAGAGGCAACGCATAGCACATACACTGGCTCAGTAGGAACCCTGGAAATGATACCTCTCCCTGACCCGCACATATAGTAAAAGGGATGCCTAACTTGACACTACCTGACTCAAACATGTATAGGGAGTGTAGTATGTGCATCCGACATAGGCAGCCCTGCAGCACCACCTGAGGCATGATTGCTTTGTTTTAAGCAATATAAAGCAGTGCTAAACAGCTTTGCTACTACTTAGTATATGTAAACATAATCGTACACAGTAACTGGCACAACTTTGGGCAATGTTGAGCAATATTGGCCAACGTTCAGCAATGTTGGAAAATGTTGAGCAATGTTGAGCAAGTCTGGTCAAAGTTGGGCATAGGTGAGCAAAAGCAGGTAAATGTGCACATATATGCTTTACAGGACCTTAAGCAGTCTGGTCTGGCCAGTATGAAAATTTAGAGCAGTGACAGGCCTCGAACCCAGGATACTGTGCACTATGGTCACAGTTCCTAACCACTAAACTACAACAGTCTTTCACTGGTCAGCTTTTATGAAGACATGTTGATAAGTCTATGCAAAGTGTTTCATGGCAACCCTGCAGGCACAGCATAATTCATGTCTAGTTATGACACAAAGGTGAGCCCTGCAGTATAAATATAACTTGATTTCCAACATACATAGTATACATGTTAATATTGGGTGTGTTCATACATGGTAACAAATGTAGTGGTCTCCAGACAGCAACATACTGAAAGGTCACACTGGGCATGCTCACACACTTAGGCCATGTCTGACTGCAGCAGTGGGCCAGACATATCTGGCAGTTCACGTGTTACCCTAGGAACCTCTCACTAGCCACCAATCTTGCCATGTGCACACAGTTATAAGACAACAGACTCATATATAACATGTTGGAACCCTGTCATAATCAAATATGTACTACAGATACATAGGTTGTACATAGAAAGTGGGAAAGCAAAGTAGATAACAAACTGGCAGTCAGTATCATCAATAAACAGTGTGCACTACAAACATTATCATAGGTACATAGGCTGATACTAGGTATCATCCCTAGGGCATTCATAAGCCTAGCCAGAGTGTGTTTGGCTTTCACCACCCTGTAGACTGGTATACTGTGCCTTTGAATAGTAGGTCACACAAGATAGCCATTGTATGGTCAGCGTATTGTGCCTCTGTCTAGCAGGGTCCCAAAAGAGATCCCAGAGGTAAACATATGATCACCCATACACTCGTCAAGAGTTCCCCTGAAAAGGGACAGTAAAGGGTCTGCCTAACTTGGACTGGGATTACGTTCCAGAGTGAGATGAGCTTCTGGGATATGAATGTGTCCCTCCAGCATGTCTTAATAATCTTGTGCTGAGGTAGAAGTCCCTGGAGCGTGTAGCTGTAAGGGATTCTGATATCCTGAGGTGGGGCATGAACAATAAGTCTTGGTTGGACATGGCTGTATATGGCAGGCACAGATCGCATCTGGGTAGGCGGTAAGTAACTGAGTACAGTTGGAGTTTCTGTAGCTGAACTGTGTAGGGCATCTGTATGAGTCATCTGTTCCACCTGGTGAGGTACCTTTGGGGTCATTACAGTTGCTGCAGGTGTCGGATAAGGTACATCCCAAATGGGGCATTGTACAGAAGTATGGGCCTGATGAGTAGAAGTGCACAATGACCTCTCTTGAGTTAGATGTGAAACTGTTTGGGATAAGGTGGGCTATATAGAAGGTCTACCTAACCACTTTGGCAACGTGAATTCCAAAGGAAATATTACTATCTACTTTGGTCCCCAAATCCCTAAGTACATCTTCTGTACGTAATGGATTACCACATATGTGGTAATCTGTGTGCACTTTGTTATTCCCAAAGGGGATGACTATGCATTTTATGGTATTTAGCTGTAGGCTATGGCTCTGGCACCAGTTATCCATCTCTGTGAGATGCTTTAGGAGGATGCATGTGTCAGCTGGAGAGTCGATTATGGCACCCAGTATGCAGTCATCCTCAAACCTGGTCAGCCATACTCCTCCTGTGTTAACCTGTACCTCAGAGAAATATATACTGAACAAGATAGGTAACAGAACTGAGCCTTGTGGGATGACACAAGTAACTGGTCTAGAGTCTGACATGGCACCTGCAATTCCGACCATGTGGGTGCTATCCCTGATCCAGTTTGCAATCCATCTTGTGGCATATGTGTTGACATCTAAGCTGGTGAGTGTATTTAAGATGCCCGAGTGGGTTATTGTGTCAAAGGCTTTTGGGAGGTCCAGGTAGGCTGTGTGGACTACCTTCCCTATGTATATGGGCCTGGTAACTGATTCAAAGAAGTTGACCAGGTGCTAGAGGCAAGACCTGCCCTTAACAAAGGTGAATTGGGTAGGATCCAGTGTCTGAAGGTTGCCGATGTTTGTTTATGAGTTCCATGATGATATGCTCCATAGCTTTGCAGACCAGGCTAGTCAGGCTTATAGGGTGATAGTGTCCAGGGTCCCTTGTGGCACCACCTTTGTGGAGTGGGACCACTGTTGCTGTACACCAGTCCTTGGGTACATATCCTGTAGTAAGTCTGATATTGAACAGTGACGTTATGTGAGGGTTATGTTCTTCATGAAGATTGTGTAAGATGCAGCCTGGAACACCATCTGGTCCCATTGATGCTGTGTTATTGCTTTGGCGAGGGCAGCTCTCACATGTTCATCTGTGATGTCAGGGAGGCTACACTCTGTTGGGATGGACATTTGTACTTTTGTGTGATGGGGGGGGGGGATATGCACTGAACCTGTCTGCCAGGATTTTGGCAATGTCTGTGGGTTCAGTGTATTTTGTTGTCATTATGCACTAACTCAGAGCATATCTGGGAGTTGCCACCCAGGTTCCTGACATAACTAAAGAAGGCCTTGTGATTGTCTTTAGTGTCTTGTGCAATCTTACTGTTGAAGCTGGCCGTAGATTATTTTATGAGTGATTGTAGATTCTTGCTAGTACTGATCAGAGATGCCTCTCCTTTGTGGGATACTGCTCTATCATGTAGTACCCTCCTCCTTTTGTTGCATAGCTTATTTATGTCCGGGGTCCACCAGACAGGTCACCTGCCTTTAGAGGAGTGAGTCTTGGATTCATGTGGGATAGCATGATCCATGCTTTCCTGTAGGTGTCCATACAGTGGGTTTCTAAAGGATACTGTGGTATGAGTCGTAGTTCCCACTGGCCCGGGGGCTTTGAGGGAAACCACCTCAGTTCTGAAAAGTGTGACAATTGCTTTTGAGAAGTTCCTCACCGAGACTACCTTGGCTGGTGGTGGGGATGGGATATGGATGTCCAGTGAGATAAATGTATGTTCTGACCTTACCAATGAGGGGTATGCCTCTGGTGTGGACCATAGAGTCCCCATGTTGGTGATGACCAGGTCCAATATGTATACCCCTCTTGTGGGGGTGGTGACCAGCTGTTCCATAGCATGTGAGTTTATATATCTGAGGAACCATTGGGCGAGGGTGTTGGGGCTTGAGTAGTATTCCCAGTCAATGTTTGGCTAATTGAAGTCACCCAATATAATGGTGTTTGGTGAGACCTACATATTCTCCAGTGTTCTCAGAAAGCCGAGTGTGGCCCCTGAGTCTGGGAGTGTGGTCTGTAGCAGGCTACAACCTGAAAGGCAGTTTAGCCCACTGTTAGTTACACATGGATGTTCTCTGATGCTTTATGTAGTGCTACTAACCTGGAGGTTTGTGTATTGTTGATGTATATGGATACTCCCCCTCCTTTTGTGGTGTGGCCCAGTTATTGTGTCCGAAAAGCATGGTATGAAGTGTAGCCTGGTAGTGCTGGGGTGCTCTCAGGAGACTTGAACCAGGTTTCTGTTACTGCATTGAGACTGAAATTCTCCATACTGAAGAGAGCCTTGACTGTGTGCATTTACAGGTGTAGACCTCTGGCATTGAGCAGCATTACCCTTAGTGTATTTTACCCTGTATTGTCTATGGAGGTGGGTTTGTCTTCTGAGCCTTGCCTAAAAACGGCACTATGGGGGTGGCAAGTGCCTAAGCCAGTATTGGAAAGGCCAGGGGTGACAGGTGCAAGCCGTCCCTAGTGAAGCAACGTGGCATGATGAGCATGACATCCCAGGCCAACACACACTGGATCCCCTGTGAATGACACAAAAATGGTAGCCAACTGTTAAAATTGCTCATGTTGTCATTATACTGTGGCATCATTCGTGGCGAGGGTAAGATGCTACACAAGGTCAGGGTCATACTGGCCTGGGCTACATGATCATAGAGCTCCTCTATGTCTCTTTTCATGTATTCCAGGGAGGAATGTCTCAGGACATTCACACTAGCATGGACAATGATGGAGTCACATCTGTACTTGCTTTGGAGTGACCTGAGTGCATGTGTTATGTGTCATATCCTGTCACCTGACAGACAGCTTACAGTGACCTTCACCTTGTTCAGCCTGGTGAGTGGGATGTCAGTGTGTCTGACAACAGAGTCACCTAAGACAGGTGTATTAGGTGTGTCATTTAGCCTTAAGGGCAGTGACTGTGTGGCACACTGACATTGTGTACTTTGTGATATGTGGGTATAGTTGTGTGGAAGCAGTTGTTTGTGTGTCTGCTTTGAGGGTCTCTGCTGCATAGGCAGTTTTTATTTACAGCCTCTGAGTATGTACTTGTGTGTTTATGTGTTTGGTCTGCTGTTGCTATAGGTCTATGTGACACTGGAGTCATGGTGTGTGTGGTTACCTTCTCCTCCTGATAGACTGTGCCAGTCATGGGTCTAGAGAGCTCAGCCTCAAGTTTGTCTATATAGCTGCATCTCTCACTAATATCTGAATTTGTTGTGAAGAGGAGAGGGTTGTCTGTGTACATAAGGCAGTTGTAACATTGCTTCAAAACACCCATATTCACTAGCTGGACTGGAGAGTACACACAAAACCGACCTTAGGACATGTCAAGATGTTATGATGAAATACTCATCTGACTGATCAATAAGGATCAGTAGGGTGTTAAGTGTGTAAAAGAGTATAACACGGATTTAGTGCCTATGTTTGTTGGCATTTTGTGAGATAATCTGTGAAGGAGTCCAGACAGAACTATGACACTTCCTTCAGCTATGTCATAAATAGCAATGTACACTCATATATGTCCTGAGTCAAGGCCAACTATAAATGACTGTCAGTGCCAACATCCTGTCACACAAACCCATACATACATAGCCACCTCCCACTGACAAAAGGCCCTATCACTATACCAGGAGATATCACATGTAGTATGTGTAAACAGTCCCTTCCAAATCTGAAAACATGGCATCGATTGGATTACATTGTTTCCCTATATGTGCCATAAGTGAACTGCAGAACAAACAGACCCATCACCTGAACAGTCTGTTGAGCCTTACCCTCTCTACAGGTTATGAAACTGTTGAATGGATTACAGCAACATATGGCACA
Source organism: Protopterus annectens (assembly GCF_019279795.1). Classification (NCBI taxonomy): domain Eukaryota; kingdom Metazoa; phylum Chordata; order Ceratodontiformes; family Protopteridae; genus Protopterus; species Protopterus annectens. Next base: position 1,507,531,377 of record NC_056744.1, read on the forward strand.
CTCCACAAGTGTCGGTGCACAACACACCATGGGAACTAAAGTCTTATATGCCTATGACATCTGATCTGCAAGGCCATGGGGCCCATCATGATTGAAGTCATAAACAGAGCTATTGGAAGCCGACCAACACACAACCCTACAAACTATGGCCTGTTCATGGGCAGATCATAGTTCCCAAACCGCTAGACTGTGTGCAAGGCAGCCACCCAGGACAGACATCACAGAAATGAGCTACACACATCCCACATAGGCCTTGAATACCCCTTTTCCAATATCCCAGACAGATGTCGTATCCACAAAATCAACACTCTGTGCATAAATATGTATTGTCATATGATGTATTGGCAACTGGTCCACAGATAGATCACACAAGCTAAGAATTGTGTAGTCCTGTTCAAGCTGTTAACACCTGCTGTCCCCCATGGTGCAGTCCTGGGATTGCATAAAACAAAGTGCATACACATTGCCATGTCTAGTCTGATGATGTCAGCATACTACAAATATAGCAGTGGAAAAGAAAACCCTAGTAAAGCATATAGCGCGTCATGTTAATGTGTATATCTCTAGTGTCATCACATACTTCGGTAGGGGTTTAAATCCTGCAGTTGCTGAGTGTGTTTGTGGGTGGGGGTGTATGTGTCTGTGTGACTTCCTATGAGAGGAATGCCCTTTTGGAGACTAGGGAAACACCTTAAAAGAGGTATATTCTCCTTTGGCAAGTCTGATGATGTCAGCATCCTACAAATATAACAGTGGAAATAAGAGCACCAGTAAAGCATATAGCGAGTCATGTTGATCAGTATGTCTCTAATGTCATAGCATAGTTAGGTAGGGGTTTGAATCCTGCAGTAGCTGAGTGTGGGTGTATGTACAGTCCAGAACATAGCTGAGGTTGTAAGACCTGTGGGGGAACGTCTGCCAGGGGCAATACGAACAGCGGTGCTCCCATGAGAACCCCTGGATATCCGCCTATGTGGTACCGTTCTGCGAATCTGGGTATGGCTGCTGTGAGGGGATGTATGTGCCATGGATACCACACTCTCCTGGTCAATGCCAACTGTATGCTGCCCCTCAGCTAAGGCCATTGGTGATGAGGGATATATTGGCAGTATGAGTGTGCTCATAGATGGGGTGGAAAGCTGTGTACTGTCGATTGGTGGACCAATGACAGACCCTGTCAAACCTGCCTGTGCCACAATACATGTCTCATCATCTCCACTATTTGTGGCAGTGACTTCAGGTTCCCTGCTGCATTCTGCCAGCCCAACCTCTGCACCTGTGAGAGTAAGACAGGAAACACACTTTACAATCTGTACATGATTTTATCACACATGCACACATGCACACATGAACACATGAACACATGCACACATGAACACATGCACACATGCACACATGAACACATGCACACATAAATACTCCTCACTACAGCAGATACACACACGCACCAGCAATCCAAAACATACTCAATAGTGGTTGAAGGTGGGTGACAGTATCACAAGGCAAACAGTCACCTCACACGTGACAGCATGCAGAATAACTGTTGCTCAAGTCCATGCAGTGCGAGTGTAGACAGCCCTAGTTAATAACAGTATACATGGCAGTGAAGCATATGTGTATAGTTGTTCAGTGATTGCCTACACCCTGGAACACAATGTGTACAAGAACACAATATTGCTGTGCAACTATTATAAGCTCTGCAATGTCCTGTACACCATCACTCACAGGTATACATACCATGGCTGCATGTGTTATCTGTGTGTCACATAGATTTCCATGTCTGTTTGCAGTGTCTATGTCTGTAGCAGATAACTGTGGACACAGGTGTAGCACATGCATGCTATGCACACACACGGGATGAGTGGTGCATGTAGACGTGATGAAATACCAATGCTTGACATGGCTATTGTACAGTGGTTATGGTGAGTGTGGGTCATATTCCAGATATACCAGAACCAGCCATGACATGGCATGCTACATGACTGCAACATTAAACATCACACATACCCAATGTGTGTCATGTGACCTATACACTCAATAGCATTCCAGGACATATATGTGTCACTTTGTACAGAATGCGACTGCTATGCATATTGTGTATAGTTGCATATGTTTGCACACACACAACATGTTATGCATAATATGTATAGGTGTATATGTGTGCACACACACAACATTGAGGTGCAAAGCAATGACTGCTATGTGTAGTACTGTGGTTACTGTAACTGTATGGGGTGTAGTACCATTAGCCATCATCATCATGCATCATGTGGTCACTCAAGGCTACTAATGTGTGCCAGACCACTGCCTGGCATGCTGTACCTGAAACGCAGTGCCGTGGCTATGTTCACAATTACACAGCCACATTGTACATGGGTGTGTGAGGTGCCCAATAGGGAGCATTGCCTAACATGACTGTGTTATGTGTTGAAGAGTGTTGCACAGCCCCATGCTAGGCCCCTACCTCTCAGGTATATTATGTGTGGTGTGTGGATGACATGTGGGATACCGAAGTGTGACCTTGCAGCGGGTGCCCGGTTACGCTATGTGTAGCATGTTAAGGTGTACTGCGTATGACAAACGTGTTATGTTGTGTACATGTGTATCAACTATGCCTATCCAATGTGCAGTACAGTGTTGTCACAATTGTGTCTGATGCTCTGTGTATTGCATGTGATTGAGGCAGCTACTGACATTACTGAGATATGCAATGTGTCACAGCAAACATGCACAGCATGCATTATGCATAGGTTTGTTACGTGTACATGGCCTACACCTCACCTATGACATGCACATTTCATTACCAATATTAAAGTTATAACACACCAGCATGTATCGTCTGCCCTGCTGTCACACCAGAGGGACCTACAAGAATATGACACAGTTTGTCAGTGGCCACAACTGTGGCATTGCTACTGTGAGTTTGCTAAACTACAGTAGAACAACAGTCGACAGTCACAGGTGTACAGATAATATTCCAAATATCAGTATTGCACAACAATAGGCAGCACAACTGCTAAACGCACAGTACACATCTCACATATGCATAATCTAACAATACAGGTAACAGTAGTCTACAGATAGGGCATGTTACCTGCACGCTCCATGTCAACATGCTGGGTGGCTCCGGCCTCCATGTTGACACATGTCTGATGCTGTTGCTGTTGATGGCCAGGAGCCACCATGCTTAGGAGCAGCTCCTCCACTCTGGTGAGGGGGGGGATGTAAGGCCACCCCACCACCTGTGGCAAGCTGTTGTCTATGGATATCAGACGCATGCCGCCAGACATGTCTAATTAGATCACTGCAGTGATGGTGTACCTGCTCATATGTCCGGTTATGCATGCCTATGTCATTTACCCGACGAACAAGATCTTGCCACAGTGTTCTCCGCACATGCTGGTGCTGGCTGGCCCTGGAAAACAGCAGGGAATAGCACTGCACCAGGCTGTGGTGGATTTCCTGTTCCTCTGCTGCTGTATAGGACGGGTTGCGTTGATGGGCCATTACCCTGGAAGACAATTAAAAGATATGTGTGAGCAAGTCATGTGACACACTTATTCTACAGTACAGATATCACTTAACTGCCATATATAGCATCTGTTTGTCTGTCAGAGGATACACACGTTCAATACCACATATCAGTGCTCAGCCCACAACTGGCTGACAGTGCCTGGCACACTCCATATATCAAACCACTATACACCAGTACTCGGCACACTGTTTGTGACACAATGCACAACCTCACCACAGGGGTATTTATCAAGCTAATGCATGAAGAAAGATGTCATCCATTGCAATGAATGTAAAGTACAGTTACAGTATTACCAGTAAACCACCCTAGTTGTTGATGCCATACCCCTGGCTAACATATGTGCACAGTTGTTAATATAGCTGGCATACTGTTGTAACAGAGTATACATGTTGCTAGGTACACACGCATACCCTGTAACACACATATGATTGCGGGCATGGCACAGGCATCATTACACAAACATCAGACATATACACAACACACAAATGTATGCCGACCCAGATGAGCTTTACCTGTGTACCTTACAGTACTGTGTGCCCCTACTCACAAAACCTTATGCCTGAGGTATGTAATCTGTGCAGACTACAAGAAACGCACAAGACAGTGTTTCCAAGCAATGTGAACATACACCATGCTGTGCTGTTTAGGCCTACAGCTTCAGGTAGTACTACAGTTCATATGTGAGCTGGATTCACCAGCAGTACCACTTAGTAAGCATACATGCATTGCTTTAGCCTACAATGGGACACCACAGTCATCCACAAGGAACTACGTCACAACGTATGCCATCCTACTATGTCTGCATCGCAATAACTGACACATCTTTCTCTGGCCTCACTCCTAAGACACAAACTACCATGACAGAAACAACCTCACACTAAGCTATCACACCTTTACAGACCTTGCACACATTCACTGTCACACTTATTCCACCTCACATAGCAGCTATTGCACTGAGTACATGTGTGTGTGCATCGTGTCATAGGTAGGTAATACGCTATTGGCCCTAGGGCCTAGAGCAGCCTATCCATATGCTACCTTGGCCTTTGACACACATGTAATTTGATTTCACTTGGCCCTGTCATCCGGAACCACAGAGGTGATTCCCAGGGTGTATTACCTATCTTCCAAACAATCATCAGGGGTATGTATGACAACTGCTAATGAGGAGCCTTGTTTGTTAATGCTGGGTGCTTTATTCTAGAGTATGACATATCTGTGGATAGGAACCTATCCCTCCAGCATGTGCTGTTTAGTGAGCTGATGAGGATTATGGCCTTAGAGCGTGTAGCCCGGAGGGATTGTGATATGTTGACATGGTGGTTGTCCAACTGCTATGGGTGTGACATACCTCTGTATGTCCGGCAGAGGTCACCTCTGGGTGGACGGTATGCAACACAGTCTAGCTGTGGTTTTGTGAGTCAGTCTGCATAGGGCATGTGTTTGAGGCCAGTATTACCCTTTGTGAGGTATGTCTGTGGCCTTTCCACTTGCTGTCGTTGTCATGTGAGGTGCATACCACATGGGGCATTGTGATGAGTAGAGGGGAACACTGACCTATATTTCCATAGATGACAAACCTTTTGTGATGACACATAACATGTAGACAGATTACAAGACTAGTGTGGCACTGTGATTATCAAACAGGAGGCTACTGTCCACATGTGTCCCATGTTCCCTTCTGACACCTTCAGTGTTAGGCAGGCTACAACCTATGTGGTAGTTACTGGGTACAGTGTTTTGGAATGGAGGTATGGCACTGCAGTATCAACACTGGTCTTCAGTCCATGCCTTGGTCACCAGGCACCTGTTGCAGTATGTATGACCCCGTGTCTCCCTCTCTCTTTGTCTCTCTCTCTCTCTATATATATATATATATATATATATATATATATATATATATATATTTATATATATGTATATATATATATATATATATATATATATATATATATATATATATATATTTATATATTTATATATATATATATATATATATATATATATATATATATACACACATACATCTAAACATCCATTGCTGTACATATAGATGTACATATAGGCACATATACAGCCCACCTTTCATGGTGGGGATATCAATTATGCGACAGTTGTGAGACATACGGTTATGTAATAATATTGCACAGTGTTGTGCAGAATGCATTTTGGTGTCCTCAGGCCATGTAGCTGTAGCAGGCCTCACTGGCTGTAACACAGCAGACCTGACAAATCAGTCCCACAGCGTTTAACCACCACATGACATATACCAGCACTGCATGCTGTTTTCAATGCCACACACTACAACCTACAAAGATATATGCACAAGCAACCTTCAACAACATATATATGTCCACCCTTCACTAACAGTTGCAGTTTGTCTCTTGCCTATGCACATGTGCAGATACATATAGATACGTACTGCTGCCACATATGGATGATTCATAGTATGTGGAGTACTATTCAAACACATCAATCAGATGCCAGCAAATACATATGTGTTACATACCTTACCTTTGTATTTCTCAGCTCCGTCTGTTGTTAGTGTTGACTTTTTTTTTTTGTTTGTTTGGGTTTCCTCTGTCTGTTGAGGTTGCTCTTTGCTTTTCGGTGTCCATCTGTTTCTGCCTCTTTGTTTCTGTCTCTGTCTGTCTCTCTCTCTCTCTCTCTCTCTCTCTCTCTCTCTCTCGCTCTCACTCTCTCTTTCTCTCGGTTGCTGCAATGATATTATTGCATGTATGGACAGCAAGTACAGGCTGCTTTTCTAGGTATCTGCACATGTGCATGTGATGGCCTCTGCACCAATTGGTGCCCACCATTTAGTAATTGCATGCAGCCTGCTGTGTGTTAATTGCAGTACTCACTGTGATTTCAGCCCACTGCTATAAAATGCTAGGTTAGGTAGGTGTAGCCCTTTAAGTTTGCCAAGGTGGGGCACATGCTTGTTTGCTCTGGACACCATTGTGTCAGTCTGAAGGTTGGTGTATGTCTCATATCTGAAGCTAGGGTTGTAGCCAGTGATATGCATGTTGTACTGAAACCTGAATGTTGCTTCTTCCAGTACGCTCTTCTCACTGTGTAATTTTACTCACACCTCCAAATGCTAACACAGGATACATGGGAGTATGTACTTTGTTTTCGAATTAGAGAATTAACTGCCATACTAAAGTAGTTACTGCAATGTATTCCTATGGCTTTCCTATTTTCCCTTTACATTCCCCCATTGTAATGCATGATATATTTATTTCAGCACCAAGTTACTGTATATCTGCTGTGGCTTAGTGGTACTTCATGCAGTCTAGTGTGTTCAAGGTCTGGGGTTCGAGACTGACAGTGGTGTTTTATTTTGCTGCTGAGCAGAACAGGGGCCCTGCCATACAGAGTGACTAAGGCACTTTTAAGCTGTTGTAAGTGGGTTTGCACAGGTTTGCGAGACGCTTAGCAATACTTAGCTAAGCGCACACATGCGCACACTGGTGCAAACCCGCTAACTACTGTTTACAAGTGCTTACTCCTGCTAACCCCCACTCTCATTTCTTTGAAAGATATGTAAATGGGGAGATAGAAATGTGGTGATAAAGGGGGCACAAAGAGGGGAAGACAGTAGGGAAACCAGCTCGGGATGTGCAGGATGGGTGTAGGAAGGGTCCATAGCTGGACATTTCTTTACCAGCAACAGCTGTGCATATGCAATACATTAGGAGTGAAATTTTAAACCTTCCACCCCTGAGAGAGGGGTGAGGACAACAAAGTATGTTGTACTACCAATTATGAATATCAGGCACATGCACTGTCTGTGAACTGTTATACTGTCATTAGTACGTTACTCACTTCTGAACAGTTTGTGGTTTGTTTGTGTTGACATTAGCACAGTCTGCTCAGGACAACTGGACATATTTCAGTACTGAGTATGCCTACCTACACCCTTGGGTGTGCCTTAATACATGGGTATATAGTACTTTTGGGTAGGGGTGCAGACCTGCAGAGAGCATTATTTATTATCGTGTGCTGTTTATCTTGCTGAACATACAGGGTTGCTATGTACCTGTTAGTCTATCAAGGCAAGTAGTCTATCTGTGTAGCTCCCACCTGTGGACATATCCAGATGGTAGACAGAGGTTAGCCTAGTATTCTTTGTCTGTGCTCCACACCAGTCTTTTCAGCACCTGAACAATGGCATTGTCACGGGTGGTTGCTAGCAGCACATGGCTACATCCTTTGATATTTCTGTGTTGTACTCCTACATAAGGGCATGCTTGTGAAATTCCTTCTACAGCTATTTGCAGAGTGTGTAACAGAAGACAAGCTGATATGCCTGTGTGTTTCTTACTCTGCCAGTCATCAGATACTCTCAGGTGTATATTTGAACAGTCTCAGGGAAAGGTACATATAAGTGAGATACACCTGTGATATATTACAGACATATTTCAGTTGAGACTTTGAGGGAATCGGAGCATATGTATTACTACACCTTTTCTGACGTGCAAGCAGTGTCTACTCTCACTTATTGACATTATTCATTAAATGTGATTCCCCACTTTTCTGCCTACTGTTAGTAAATTTCAGAGGGAGTCAGAGGGGCACAGCTAACATTTGTTTATGAATCAGGGACATCCCTGTAAATCCATCACATTTGGGAGGTCTGGCCTCTGCCCTATTCAAATATGTCAGTGTTTATCCTGCTCTGATACTGTGTGGGGTTTGTAAGGTGCTACTGTAACATTATTTCCTATTAGAATGGCTGGTTCTCTTTTCACAGTCATGTCATGCAATTCTACAACACCTGCTGGTAAAGGCCCACAGAACAAGATTTGTGTTATGGCATTCCTATTTTTCCTTTACATTCCCTCATTGTAATGCATGATATATTTTTTTCAGCAGCAAGTTATTGCATATCTGCTGTGGCTTAGTGGTACTTCATGCAGTGTAGTGAGTCCAAGGTCTGGTGTCGAGACTGACAGAGGTGTTTTATTTTGCTGCTCAGCAGAGCAATGGCCCTGCCATGCAGAGTGACTAAAGCAATTTTAAGCACTTTTAAGCAGGTTTGCATGAGTTTGCGTGATGCTTAGCAATGCTTAGCTAAGCCCACACAAGCTCACACTTGCTCACCCCCGCTAACTACTGCTTAAAAGTGCTTACTCCCACTAACCCCCACACTAATTTCTTTTAAAGAAAAGAAAATGTGGAGATAGGAAAGTGGTGAAAAAGGGGGCACAAAGAGGGAAAGGCAGTAGGAAAACCAGCTTGGGATGTGCAGGATGGGTGTAGGGAAGGTCCACATCTGCCCATTTCTTTACCAGCAACAGCTGTGCATATGTTAGAAATATGGTGTGAAATTTGAAACCTTCCACCCCTGGGAGAGGGGTGAGGATAACAGAGTATGTTGTACTGCCAATTATAATTATCAGTTTACATGTCCAGCGGACATGTGTGCGAAATGGGCAGCTATGTATGGGGCGTAATTTTTTTGTGGGAACAGATTGCCCTTTTTTTTTTATTTTTTTTTCAGGTGAGAGTGGAATGTGAGGTAGAGGATATAGTATATTTGGGGAGGTAGGTTGTGGAGGTAAACAGACAAGACGAACAAGATGCATACAGGGGCGAAATATGACACACAGGGTGGGTGAACACAATTGACGGGGAAGGATGTTTGGAAATCGCAAGCCTATGAGCCCACAGATGGTAACAGTGGAACTGAGATCCCACCCATGGGCAGTCACCACTGCACCTTCACAGCCCTGAGTGTGGCTGTGCTGGGGGCTGTGTAGGAGGGGCAGGCTCACCCAAGAGTCATGCCTCGAGCAGGCGTAGGGGATCAGCGACTGAACACTGGATCTTCCTACGCAACACAGCCCGGACCCTTCGAATGGTGACAGGTGGCCCTTCTCCGCCCACGCTTGCACAGGGTGGATGAGCCCCATCCCCTGCAGTGCTTCCACCCAAAGGTGGCACAGGACCAACGGACGAGGGGAGCCTGGGCTGGGCACCGGACCTGCTGGTGCCAGGTGCAATTGCCAGCTGAGGAGGGACAGGTGGGTCCGCTGGGAATGGCCTTCCCATACGTTCTGTGTTTAGGTGTGTTTAATTACAACATAGACAACAGCATTCCAAATTAGTTGTAACAGCATGCAGTAATATTCCCATTAACCCAACACACCAGGGTTTCAACAGTTGAACAGCAAGCATAACACATGCATATATTGAAATACAGTGAACATTCCAACAGCATGCAGGGATGATTGGTGGCAACAAGCCACCGAGATTGGGGTGTTTGAACAGGGCACATGCATCATAGTTCATGCAGATATTTATAGAACAATAGGACATATGTCCCAACAAATTTTGTGAGATTAGACATACCCATTGAGGTGTGGAATTGCATTGTTTATGCACATACAATAGGGTGTAAAAGGATACCTCCATTAACATCTCATAAGTACTTTTAGTCTACACTACATTCCTATTGACTGCAGGTGTATATCCCCTACATGTCTTATTACACTTGGCAATGTGCATTAGGTTGTGTTATGGGTTTGGCTAGTTCATTATATACCTGATCTATATCTGACATACTAACTGTCCAAGATGCAGATGTTACTGCTACATACTTATATATTTTATGTATATTTATATATCTACATATCTGGATGTGTTCACGTGACATTTTCTGTTACATTTTTACAGAAACCTACAGAAACCTAGCACAATCACATTTCTTGGGTACACATTAACAAGCTACTCATGTGCCAGATTTACCTATGCATGCCAGCCAATTACCAACTGTTGAGGACTGTATGAATGCTTCACAACTACTGGCACTTCCTTCATTCACTTTATATGGGACTGCCCAGCTGTAGGTTGACAGCACTTAATACAACAGTACTATTTATAAAATGCAAGGGTACAACAATATTTCGACGTAAGTGACAGACACACTCCAAGTACTATACCTTTATTAATCACATTACACACTTTTCTACAGGCTCTCTCTCATTTATTTGATATTACAGTGCATACAGAAGACTCATTCAAGATGTATTATACCTTTATTAATAGGTTACAACACTCTTTTTCAGGCGCGCCCACTTATGTTATATAACAGTACATGCAGACATATTATTCAGGACTTCTTTGACCTTTATTAATGGGTTACCACACTCTTTTTCTGGCTCATTCACTTATGTTATATAACAGTACATGCAGTGATATTTATTCTGGACTTCTTTTACCTTTATTAATGGGTTACTACACTCTTTTTCTGGCTATCTGACTTATTTTATATAACAGTACATGCAGAGACATTATTCAGGGCATTTTATGCCTTTATTATGGAGCTACAACACTTTTTTCCAGGCTCTCTCAGCTATTTTAAATAACAATACATGCAGAAGAATTACTAACCTGCCTGGTGGCGCAGCCTTAGCAGCCTATCTGCATAGGCTTGCTGATTCGCAGCATGGCCACTTGCCCCTGTGGAGTAAATGAAGGGATACTGAGACATTCCTATCCATTATATAGACTAAATTAGCATGTCCAACATACTTCATTCCACGGCTACTTACTCAGTGGTGGGGCATCATGCACGCCACTGTCCTCCTGTATCCATCGGTTCAGTAGGTCCTGCTTTCGTCTCTTCAGGTCTGCATGGTGGTGACGGACCTGCTCACCAGTCTGAGGAATGCCTGTGGCACTGGTGAGATCATGAGCTAACCGGTTCCAAGCCTCTGCTTTGTACTCCGTCCCTTGGAACTGGCCCTGCAGGAGTCTTGACTCATGACGGTGGACAAGGAGCCAAACCATGTATTTCGACTCCTCGATGCCCCACTGTTGCACTCTAAAGCATACGCCCTCTCCAGCACCAGACATTATGACTACAGATGGCAGCTATAATCAGTTATGGTGAGTATTCCCACCTATGGAGCTTATATATGCCGAATTTCCCGCACTTTTTGGTGATTGGCCATTTTTGGAATTTCTCGGCTGACTGCAGACCTGCTTAGCAATTGTTAATCTTCCATTTATTACTATATGTATGTTAACAGTGCATCTTTATCCTAAGTTGTTATGGCTTAGTGGTTCAGTGCTTTGACTATGGTGCATAGTGTCCCAGGTTCGATCCTTGTCATTGCTTTTTATTTTGCAATTGTCCAGACAGCTAGTGGGTGTGGCTTTGTTTAGCCAACTTTGCTCCACGTTGCTCCATGTTAATCCACGTTGTCCTGCAGTGCGCTGGTTAGCGCGGTGCTTAGCTATGGGCAACTATATTGCCCTTGGTAAAGCACTGCTTAGCTATGGACAACTATATTGCTCTTGGTAAAGCGCTGCTTAGCTATGGGCAACTATATTGCCCTTGGTAAAGCGCTGCCTAGCTATGGGCAACTTTATTGCACTAGGCTTAACGCTGCTTAGCTACAAGCGATTAGATGTCAGGTTCCTTCTTATATGTAAATAATATACGTTTTGTTCACTGATACATAGGCCATTTTAATGCAGTTTAGTAAAATATTATTTGTATATGTCTGGAATTCTGTCATATACTACTTTAAAATATGAAATAGAAAAGGGTGCAGTGGGACTCGAACCATGACTGCTTCCTCTTTGGGCAAAGTCTCTACCACTATGCTATTGCGATTTAGCGTGATTTGCATAAGTAGTTCTTATATGCTCTTCGATGTCACAATTGATAACTGTGGCTAAGCAATGGGTAGACCCGCACAAACAAGTGCAAATACGGGCAGCTATATCGGGAATTATAAAAAAAAAAAATATTCTACATTTTACTATTTTAATGGGGTTTAGTATGTGGGGATGTGTAGTGTTGTGTTTATTGACATTTGAGTGGACTCGCTCATGTGTGCTGACGTTTCACAACTCTTAGTCTTGCAGGGACGTAGACCTTTGCAGTACTCTGCAGTCGGACACGCCTCCTGCCTTCCTGCACGGTCCGTGTTTGACTTGTGGATGAGTCAGCGTGCCCTCATGAATATGCATGGCACACTGACGTCATACCGTTCAACTGCAGTTTCCGTGTAAGACTTATTTAGTCTTACACGGAGGATTACTGAATGTGGGGGAATGTGATATTCTGGTTCACTCTATTAAACACAGTATCATCTGGATATAAGGTGCATGACATGTGAAGAAGATCCCAAGGGACTACAGTTATGATCAGAGAGAAAAGCAAAGGACCCAACAGAAAATGAGGAGGAATAACTTCAGACAGTCTGTTTACAACTGCAAGTGAGTTATTACTTAAAGCCATGAAAATACAGCTTACAAGGGAATTCCTAAACTAACCAATAATGTTTTAGACAAAACAGAGATTGAGAGTTTCTGTAAAAACATCGCAAAAGTACATTTAAAGAATATAAATATTGCATCTGTAAAATGACCCAATTCTAAATTAGTAAAACCATGAATTGTAAGAAAACAGATGGTAGCATTATGGACTGTCTTTACATCATATTTATGTTGTTTGTCTTTTTCCACTTAGGGGTTGCCACAGCAGAACTCTGGTCTGCTAATGATTGGGAGTAGATTTTTTTATGGTGCTGCATTGCCAGCCCAATACCCATCTTTCAATGAAGGTACACCCATTCACACATGACTTTTGAATGCCACTTGACTGTAGGGAGGACAAGCAGACTCTACACAGAAAGCACTCCAACTGAGAATTGAACAGGAGAACCTCTTGCTGTGAGGCAGCAATGCTACCTCTGCACCACCACGGCTTCCCTGAGCATCATATTTGCAAATGTATTAAAAATGTTAATCTTATGCAATTTTCTCTAGTATTCTAGAAGTTGTATTGTCATTAGATCATACATTCCTGGGTAATGGTATGATTGTAGCAACTTCTAAAATCCTTCTGGAAATGCATGCTAATGTAAAACATGCTGTTTTAGAAACTTTGTAAGTTTATTAGAGCAATGTTTAAACTTTGCCCCTGATTTTTGGTCTTTGTTACTGTATTATATTTGGTTTTGTCAAGAATTCTTATGCTGAGAGGCTTTGAGGTATGCATTGTGGTGGGTTGAGCCAGCTCAGCATTTTACCTTAAACCTAAATGGTTGAAATGAGAGAGGCCACCAATCTCTTTTATAAAGCTTTGTGCTTTCTGCATGATCTGCAACAGTATGAAGTCTGAACCATGCAAGCAATACTTAAGTAAAAAAATAGGGTACATTTTACTGATTAACACATCATTTCAATACTGGTGTATTTTTATCCGGCTCTGTTTACATTTTAGATAAAGCAGAAAACTGGGTGCTACTTCCTATCCTGTAACTGTGAGAGAACAACCCCCCAAACACACCTCTGAAGCAACTGAGTATACCAAGAAGGACTTGTTAAACTCTTGGAATAGCAGAACCAGCTCTGATCACATACTCTGTTTTGAAAGTGTTCATGGTATTATATGCTTACCTTTAACCTTGAGAGATATTCCTTTTTCTTAGGTCAGTGAAATAGTTGTTTATGATGACAAAGTAAGGCATAAAATGACTCTAGCATTTAGCCATCCTAAGGAATTACAGTATCTTACTTTTTGTTCTTAGAATGGTCCAGTTCTTTACAGCCTCCAGCTTCTTTTTTATGGTTTGACCTTTCCCTGGTCTATTATGTACCACAAATAATTCACTTCAGTCATCCCCAGCTTGTTTTTAGCAACATTAAAAGTTAATATGGCCTCTGTCTGTGCACCTAGTATAACATGAAATGTATGCAACCGGGAGTCCCAGTAAATGATAACACCATTTAAATAAGCAGCAGCATACTTGCCATAAAGTTTTAAAACTCAAGTTAGGAATTTCTGAAAATTTGTATGAGCACTGTGCAACCTAAAACTAAGAACAGTGTGCTGAAATAAGCCATAAGGGGTAGAGAATTTTGTTTTATGTCTGGTTTGAGATGCTAAGGGAATTTGACATTACTCTTTTGTTAGATCAAATGTGGACAAGAACCTCAACATCCCTAGTTTCTCTTTTAACTTGTCTACCCCAGGTATAGGATGTCAAACCTGGAGATGCTGTCTAACCTCCTGAGACCAGTAATGAACCTGATGACTCTATCAGGCTTTGGGACTAATACCATAAGTCCATTACTAACATTTCTAAACTTTCACTTTTACCCCATTTTTAACATTTTCTTTATTTTATCTCTGTTACTCTGGTATTCAGTGGGTTTCATGCTAACCTTTTCTCCAGGTATTGGATCATGCTTGTCCAACCACATGATTTGGAGACTATCAGTTTATTCCTTAATAACAATTTTCTCACTTCTTGTTTTTGTGGTTTATACACTGTATTTTCTACCTGTTCTGCAGGTACAGAAGTTAACTTACTCTGTCCACCTTCTACCAATAAGATGACTAAGGAGGTTTGCACCTCTCTCAAGGGCTTTAAGACAGTGATATACCTGCTGTGGTCTCCTTTACCAGTCTGCTGAATCTTACAATTTATGGGACTTAATTTCATTACTACTGCAAATGGACCCTAGCATTTGGCAAAAAAATTCTGCTTAGTTTCCAGCTTTCAATCTCCCAGGTCCTCAGTTCCCTATTGCATATTCATTGCTGTGCATTATGATCTCATTCCATATGTTAACTTACAATGGACATCACTACCTTTTATCTATCTTGTAAAATAGTGTAGTTTTCTGGGGCTCAATTATGGTTTTCTTACCCAGGTTTCTTTGGCATTATCTATCAGTTATCTTGGGTGCCTGCCATGTAATAATTCAACACCACTGAACCCCGTCACAGCTTGCAGTACTTCTTTTCTGATGGCAGATGGAATATATGGTGTAACTGGCCCCAGCTTTTGATGTCCTTCTTGAATGACCTTTTTTAGCACAGGCTTTACTGTTTGGTTAAAATACTCTACTAACTCATACATCTGAGCATGGCAGACTGAAGTTCTTAGTTATTTTACTTTAAAGTATTGAACATTCCGTGCATTATTCAGGTTCTGAAGGTCCTAGTTGGTGATTATTTCTGTAAGGATCCCAACCCAATACAATTACAATACTAGTTCCTTAGCTAAAGATCTAGCACTGGCCATAATTAGGGAAATAGCCTGAGGGTATTAGGTAGCATAACAAAAATAATCAGAATGTATTGGAACCTCTTGGTAGAGTCTTCCAGTAGGACAATGATGTCCGAGATGATATGCTCAAATGGTACTTCAATGACAGACATTGGAAATGAGGGGTTTTGAAAACCTGATAGGGGTCTATCCAATGGCATTGAGAGTATCCAGTTCTCAACTTATGTCATTATTCCTGGCCAGCAAAATGATGCTGTTTTTAGTTGTATGCATCTCCAGGTATCCTCATACATGACTATCTGTTACCTCATTAGTAACTTTCTGAAGAGTTTAGAAACCAGCATTTACTGAATTACTTTGTTTCTGGCTTACTCATCCTGTGTAGCTAATCATTCTGTAAATCAAGAGTTGATAAAAAGCAGAAGTGTCTAACCCACAACTTTAGTGATGTTTTCTCTTGCAGAACAGAAGTAACTCACGTATAGGTCAGCCAACTCTGAGGATTCTGTAAGGTCAGCTGGTCATGAAGATGAGGGCACTGTCTCCTCTACCACTGGCTTAGGCACTGGGGTATTAGTGTCTAAAGCCTGTTTCTATGTATCAATGGCTAATATATAATTTTCTGTTTAGTACATTGATCCTCAGATTCTATACATAACATGAGAATATGTTTATACCACATAGTTGTGTTGTGACCTTACCATTTCATTACGAGAAAATATCCAGTTATGAAACCTTTGTGCCTGGGTCTCGGACATGATGCCTGCTTATGCTAACAAGGTTTTTCTGACTTCACCATTGTCTTGGTACTCAATCCCTTACATACCCTTAAACGTTTTCAGGAGATTGCCCACCACCTGGGCATGGAGTATTCAATATCATTTGCTCTGGTCCCATCTCTTTTGCTAGGTATAGTATTCAAAGGTGACCATGTAAGCCTAGAGGTCTTCTTCTGTTAGCCTGATAAGTGGTAGCAGTCTTTCTGGCCTTGCTAAATATCTGTCCACTGCTAATATTCCCTCAGTTACAGAAGCTTTCCTTTGCAGAAGCGGCTCCATTGCATGGAATACAGGATGTGCTCCACATAACAATATAGGAACACCTCTTGGACACACATAAGGAACTGTTTTGCTCAACATCAGGTTGTGATAGGTAATACAGGATCTTGACTGTCTATAAACAAGTGCACTGAGATAAGTCCCTGCATCTATAAATGTGAAATATAAACAAAAGTAACTGTGGCATCAAGTTTGTAAAAGTCAATGCAAGATTATTTAAAGTGATGAATGGAACTCAGATTCTGCACACTTTTGCTTCAAACAAAAAACATTAAGATTCTTGTGATAATACTGAAAATAATCCCTCATACCTGTGAAGGACTGTAACAAGATACTCCCAAGCTATATCTCCTGTTTTCATTGTCAGAAAACACCCTGGTTCTCCAAAGTCCGTAGGTCTTCTTAATCTTACATAGGCAAACCATCCAGAGCTCTTGTTCTTGGCAATGATTCCCTCCATATACAGAGACCAAATTGTCACTGATAACTAAAGCTGACACCCGCAGTGTATACACCATATAACTAAATGACTGATTCAGTTTAATGAACTCTTCTTTTCCTAATACATATATTTATTTGTCTTTGCTAAAGAAAAAAAATCTAATTAAATTTTTTTTTGGAAAGAATACCACTGTACTTTAACTCAGAAAATAATGCTATTTATATTATGTATAAAAGTGTGTACCTATCAACGTTCATTTAAGCATTCTGTTTGGTGAAACCTGTGGGTGTATGATCTATCTATCTATCTATCTATCTATCTATCTATCTATCTATCTATCTATCTATCTATCTATCTTTGTATATATACACACACACACACACACACACACACACACTCCTGTCAATCTTCCCACTCCAAAACTTGTACCACTGCTTGACCTTTAGAAGGCAAAGAAAAAGAATAGATGCAGATTACATAAAATATATTAATAGTAAAGTATGTTACAAGCAGGCTTGCGATTGCACACGAGGCTTGGCTAGTATACATAACCCACCACCAGAACAGCCTCTCAACTCTCCTCAGAAGGGTGTGTGTGTGTGTGTGTGTGTGTGTGTGTGTGTGTGTGTGTGTGTGTGTGTGTGTGTGTGTGTGTGTGTGTGTGTGTGTGTGTGCGCGTGTGTGTGTGTGTAAATCTCTCCTCAGCCACTATTAAAGAAAGTAGAGACAATTCAGTGCATTATCACCCTGTCCAAAGAATACAAGCAAAGAAACAGACAATGGCGAAATAAAACAAAAGAAATATTGCACATGCTGTTTTTACTATAAAAAGATAGCACATTCTACCTAACCTTTACCTCCCACTGGTAGAATAGGTCAGGGTAGTGTTTCCAAAGGTCACTGCAGTGAGGCCTGCATTGCATACTACTGTATGTGATGCCAGTGACTTCATTCATTCTCCTGCCAAGCTGGTGCTAGGTATCCACTTTATATAATGAGCAACCATAATGTCTCATCAGGCGCTCCACATACTCACTGTCTCACACCAGACATACTGAAACAGAAAACCTTCACATACATTTGCATGTTCGGACATCATATGACAAGCCAAGTACAGCGTCAGAGGTGAACTTGTTGAAGTATCATAAGCACAGGATTAGTTTTCCATGCATAACCATTGTATGCACATGTCCCATTAATCTGTACACATGTGGTAATGAACAGGCTAGTGTTGCCTGGGTGTAATAATAGCCCAACGTGATATGGCAGCAATTCAGATATGATCTCTCTGTGTTACCTCACACACACACACACACACACACACACACACACACACACACACACACACACACACACACACACACACACAGTCACCATACTGCATAAGACCACATTAAGATGAGCTTGGCAGGATCAGGAATTTAATGGGCAAGATTTTAAACTATGACATAGACATCCTGGCATAGTGAAAGAAGATAAAGATGCCTGATAATGTACCTGTCCACTGCCATACAGCCAGCATACCAAACTTCTCTGGCCCATGGCACAAATACTTGTACAAACAAATTACATGAATAGCATAGAGGCACAGATATAACTTGCAGTGCAGGTTGTTTCAACTATGACAGCCATGTACATGGAGAACAGATATGCATAGATTTTCTGCTGAAGAACCCTTTTCATGTGTAGGTCAGTATATAACTTGAAATGTACCTGCTACCACTAACCTGGTACATCCTCAACAGACAATCAGGAAATCTTCATCTCTACAGCTCCCAAGCTGACAGTGATCATCTGTTTCCATCTCTGTTATGCTTCAACAGGCTGGCTGCTAATCCATCCCTGAAACTGGAAGCCACATTGTACACCAGGCCAATGTTCATGTCAGGGAAGTTTCAACCTACCACTGGAGGGTATAAACCCTGACTACCCCAAAACTGCAACCTGCCTATGTACTGTATTCATCTCCCATAATTCTATCACTGTGTTTCATCTCACCTGTGCAAATGATAATTATGCCTTCTTCACCTATCTGGTCTGTGTTTGGCTATGTAATGTCTGGTACCCAATATGGATAGTCAATACACTATAATGCATAGCCTAGGATTGTTAGTACATGCATCAGTTTTATCCTGTGCAGTCTTCATCATGGCCCATAGCTATATACTAGATGCCACCTTTTTGCCAGTGTAGCAATGTTTTGTGCTCACCTCTGCCTTCTCACTGCAGCTGCCTCCTGCAAAGACTCTGTGCTCAGCTCTTCATGCACTGCTTCAGCACATCTGTCAGGCAGTACTATGATGTTTCCAAATTGTAGCTTCTTCTGTACTGCCATATTATGTAACATGGCACAGCACCACAAATCACCACACATCTCAGGTGCATAATATATAGTATACCACTGGATATATCCCAGTAGCAGGACCATTACTTCACTAGCCCAAAGACATGCTCAACAATGTTTCATTCTGAAAATGCATGGTGCTGTATACCATTTCGCCATGGTTTGGTGTTTTGGATGGGAGTCATCAGCTACACTTACACAGCATACCCAGCTTATCTACAACAGACAAGAGTGAACAGCCTTATAAGTGACCTGCTGTCTAATTATTGAGAACCACTGATCCTGGCCTGTGTATCATGCAGAGTATGTACTGACCAGCTAGACAAACCGGTGGGAACTTACACCACAAAAACACTGGTAGAGTTTGCATGTGTGTCACATGTGGGAATCTTTAGAACTGCCTGGTGATACATAAATACATTGTATGTAATACTCCATACACTGCATGCCACCTGGCTGTTGATGGAATGTAAGCCCTTCCAGCTAACACACCAGATGATATGTGGAGCAGATGGGGCCTTGATGGCTTTTGTTGTACCTCAGGGAAATAGCCTATGTTGCAAAATGCCTGCATAGTGCTGTTCTCTTCTCTTCAGCCTGTGCAAACCAAACATGCTCCTCCACATCCATGAGGCTGATGCCTGCAACATTCTTAATATGTCCCCTGCTGGGCACTGATAGATCCTAGTGTTCAATGAGAGAAGCAGCCCACACATTTTGCTTGATTCCTTGTATATGCAGTGCATGTACACTAACTCCCATATGGTGTCCCTGAGTCCATAGCAGTAGACAATGGCCTTGTTACAAGGTGATGGTATGTTGGACACTGGAGAACCCATTTGTGACACAGTGTGTGACAGTGCACAATGCTGTGTACAATGCATCTGAGAGCAGTCACTAATGTTGTTCAGCTAAGCCTGCTGTTATTTCTAGCATAATCTCAGCAAATATGTTTTTGTACACTAAGAAATCCTAGAGTTCAGCCTAGATGAGTACCACAACTTTTAATACTGGAATGCTACACCTCTGAACTACTCTGCCATGTCTGATTTCATCATTTGCATATTCATGTGTCTTGTTAGCTTAACAGCACTCATTTACATGCCATATACAGTGAGTACACACTATTTTTTATGAGTATTTTTCTCCTTTCTGTATCATCCTACACAGTGGCGGCTGGTGACTTCAAATCACAGGGGGGCTGCAGGAGACGCTGAATGGGCGGGGTCAAAGGGAAGGGGTGTGGTCAACCATAAAGGGGAGGGGCTATGCACAAAACCACAAAACTAACTTTTAATTAAATACGCTGCCCTGGGTGGCAAACCATCATTATGAAAGTCCAATCAAGACAAAAATAAGTGTAGAATAAAAATATTTCAATGCATTGGCTGCATGACAGCTTACTTAATATCTAGATGGAAACAAAAGGTTGTGAGGCATGAAAAATAAATTACTTTTTAAATACATTACTGGAATGCCAGTCAAAATCAAGTATAAGAAAAACCAGAAGCACTCAACTCAAACCACTTCTCCTTGCACTGCAGTTCTAATTATAATATATTAAGCTTTATTAAAGTACCAAGCAACATGCTGAAAGTAGAAATCTATGTGATGCCCCACTTGTAAAAATGTTTCTTATCCAAAAAGACCTGCTGCCTGACAACTTGTTTCATGGGGAAAACATGATAAAAGTAAAAATGAAAAGCAAACAAGAAACAAGCTCAAGATACATTGCTTAAAGGATTACTGTACAGGTTATGGACCACACATGATTGGCATTCTGTTTAGTTTACGGGTAAAGCCTGTAGAGATGACTGGAAGTCTCCAACAAGTGTAATGAGCTTTTAAAATAATGGAATCCTGTCCTTTAATACCCAAGGCTTATACATTATCTAGTCAAGTATTCTCTGCATGGCAACAACAGAAAGGCTTTCAATGTTGGCAATTCTTTAACAGTATGCTTATTAAAGCTTACTTGCATCTTAATGATGTCAGACAAGCTTACCTTATGGTCATTAAAGCATTGCTACTTAAACACAGAGCAACAGGCACTTTGAGTAATAAGCATAAATCAACAGTACAAAAATATGACAGAAACCAGACCATTCTGCAAAATCAAGGACAGATGAAAAGCCACTGTAGTACTTATGCAGTGTGTCCTCCCCATCCAAGGTAGATACAACTACTCCTTGCCTTGCTTGGACACATCCAGAGTCACTACATGGGGAGTGGGGTGCAACAAGCATGTCACAATTTGAAATCTCTCTGGCTGACTGTGATGGCCCTGACACATTTGTCATACCTCTCAACTTCAAGAGCAAGAAATCTGGACAAAGCCATACACAGAAGTGGGACAAAGGCACAACAATAAGGACAATTTTTAAATATTGCTCTAATAAACTTAGAAAGATAATAGAATAGGTCTTGCATTAGTATGAATTTTCTGAAGGGTATAAAATCTGAAACTCAAATGTCTGTCATTTTCTAACTTCAGTCTTTAGTGATTTGTCACTAATTTGCCAAAAACACAATTTTATGAAAAATGGACCAAAAATGTGATGCAAAAATATAAAATAGACACACAATACAGCTTCTACCTGTCAAAGAAGGACACTTTAATATTAGTACTGCTACCTTGAGCAGCTGACAAAATAAAAGAATCTACATGCATTTCAAGTAATCTATAACTTTGATTATTACAGTTATTTCTTAATTGTAAACCCTCCATGTTTTCTTCCAAAATTGCTATTTTTGGAGGGATTATTAGGGAAGAGCAACATTTTGAGCCAAAATTGGGGACAGTTGAGAGGTTGGCTATGCCTAATTCTATAAAGCAATTTATTTGCATGTACCTCTCAACCTGTTAATGCAGTAAATCTGAACAAGGCCAAATATATTGGGGGCACATATAAACAGTACTAAAAATTGCTCTTGTATAAATTGAGACAAAGTAATTAAATTTTGTAAAATACCATGTAGTTTAATGAAACTAAAGCTATTATTATGATAAAAGCAAATACCTTAAATTAAAATTAAAATTCTGTAGACAAACCAAAATAGAACAAAATCTATTCATTTAAATCTGATTGGATATTTCTGGCCTTCTGATTTGCTCCATCACTGACAAACAAAGTAACTGAGCCTTAACCATTCCAATTCAAAACTTGACCTATTACCTTTAAGAAAAAAAGAAGCTCATTAAAAATTATTAATGAAAGTTTTAAATTTGTATTTCAACGAACTTGAAGTATTAAACCAAAGCCAAACACCTCCAATGATACTTAGCATAAAACTCTCTGCCTTGAAACTTTCATTGAATGTGTGAACTATGTAAGATGTGTGTGTGTGTGTGTGTATGTGTGTGTGTGTGTGTGCGCGTGTGTGTGTGTGTAAATCTCTCCTCAGCCACTATTAAAGAAAGTAGAGACAATTCAGTGCATTATCACCCTGTCCAAAGAATACAAGCAAAGAAACAGACAATGAAATAAAACAAAAGAAATATTGCACATGCTGTTTTTACTATAAAAAGATAGCACATTCTACCTAACCTTTACCTCCCACTGGTAGAATAGGTCAGGGTAGTGTTTCCAAAGGTCACTGCAGTGAGGCCTGCATTGCATACTACTGCATG
The DNA here is from genome assembly GCF_019279795.1 of Protopterus annectens. Taxonomy (NCBI): domain Eukaryota; kingdom Metazoa; phylum Chordata; order Ceratodontiformes; family Protopteridae; genus Protopterus; species Protopterus annectens. Next base: position 1,507,554,431 of record NC_056744.1, read on the forward strand.
TGATCCCAGTGACATCATTCACTCTCCTGCCAAGCTGGTGTTAGGCATCCACTTTATATAATGAGCAACCATAATGTCTCATCAGGCGCTCCACATACTCACTGTCTCACACCAGACATACTGAAACAGAAACTCTGTACATACATTTGCATGTTCGGACATCTTATGACTAGCCAAATACAATGTCAGTGGTGAACTTGTGGAAGTATCATAAGCATGGGATTTGTTATCTGTGCATAACCATTGTATTCATATGTCCCATTAATCTGTACACATACAGGAATGAACATGCTAGTGTAGCCTAGGTGTAATAGCCCAATGGGATATGGCAGCAATCCAGATATGATCTCTCTGTGTTACCTCACACACACATACACACACACACACACACACACACACACACACACACACACACACACACACACACACACACACAGTGTCCATACTGCATAAGACCACATTAAGATGAGCTTGGCAGGATCAGGAATTTAATGGGCAAGATTTTAAACTATGACATAGACATCCTGGCATAGTGAAAGAAGATAAAGATGCCTGATAATGTACCTGTCCACTGCCATACAGCCAGCATACCAAACTTCTCTGGCCCATGGCACAAATGCTTGTACAAACAAATTACATGAATAGCATAGAGGCACAGATATAACTTGCAGTGCAGGTTGTTTCAACTATGACAGCCATGTACATGGAGAACAGATATGCATAGATTTTCTGCTGAAGAACCCTTTTCATGTGTAGGTCAGTATATAACTTGAAATGTACCTGCTACCACTAACCTGGTACATCCTCAACAGACAATCAGGAAATCTTCATCTCTACAGCTCCCAAGCTGACAGTGATCATCTGTTTCCATCTCTGTTATGCTTCAACAGGCTGGCTGCTAATCCATCCCTGAAACTGGAAGCCACATTGTACACCAGGCCAATGTTCATGTCAGGGAAGTTTCAACCTACCACTGGAGGTATAAACCCTGACTACCCCAAAACTGCAACCTGCCTATGTACTGTATTCATCTCCCATAATTCTATCACTGTGTTTCATCTCACCTGTGCAAATGATAATTATGCCTTCTTCACCTATCTGGTCTGTGTTTGGCTATGTAATGTCTGGTACCCAATATGGATAGTCAATACACTATAATGCATAGCCTAGGATTGTTAGTACATGCATCAGTTTTATCCTGTGCAGTCTTCATCATGGCCCATAGCTATATACTAGATGCCACCTTTTTGCCAGTGTAGCAATGTTTTGTGCTCACCTCTGCCTTCTCACTGCAGCTGCCTCCTGCAAAGACTCTGTGCTCAGCTCTTCATGCACTGCTTCAGCACATCTGTCAGGCAGTACTATGATGTTTCCAAATTGTAGCTTCTTCTGTACTACCATATTATGTAACATGGCACAGCACCACAAATCACCACACATCTCAGGTGCATAATATATAGTATACCACTGGATATATCCCAGTAGCAGGACCATTACTTCACTAGCCCAAAGACATGCTCAACAATGTTTCATTCTGAAAATGCATGGTGCTGTATACCATTTCGCCATGGTCTGGGGTTTTGGATGGGAGTCATCAGCTACACTTACACAGCATACCCAGCTTATCTACAACAGACAAGAGTGAACAGCCTTATAAGTGACCTGCTGTCTAATTATTGAGAACCACTGATCCTGGCCTGTGTATCATGCAGAGTATGTACTGACCAGCTAGACAAACCGGTGGGAACTCACACCACAAAAACACTGGTAGAGTTTGCATGTGTGTCACATGTGGGAATCTTTAGAACTGCCTGGTGGTACATAAATACATTGTATGTAATACTCCATACACTGCATGCCACCTGGCTGTTGATGGAATGTAAGCCCTTCCAGCTAACACACCAGATGATATGTGGAGCAGATGGGGCCTTGATGGCTTTTGTTGTACCTCAGGGAAATAGCCTATGTTGCAAAATGCCTGCATAATGCTGTTCTCTTCTCTTCAGCCTGTGTAACCAAACATGCTCCTCCACATCCATGAGGCTGATGCCTGCAAAATTCTTAATGTGTCCCCTGCTGGGCACTGATAGATCCTAGTGTTCAATGAGAGAAGCAGCCCACACATTTTGCTTGATTCCTTGTATACGCAGTGCATGTACACTAACTCCCATATGGTGTCCCTGAGTACATAGCAGTAGACAATGGCCTTGTTACAAGGTGATGGTATGTTGGACACTGGAGAACCCATTTGTGACACAGTGTGTGACAGTGCACAATGCTGTGTACAATGCATATGAGAGCAGTCACTAATGCTGTTCAGCTAAGCCTGCTGTTATTTCTAGCATAATCTCAGCAAATATGTTTTTGTACACTAAGAAATCCTAGAGTTCAGCCTAGATGAGTACCACAACTTTTAATACTGGAATGCTACACCTCTGAACTACTCTGCCATATCTGATTTCATCATTTGCATATTCATGTGTCTTGTTAGCTTAACAGCACTCATTTACATGCCATATACAGTGAGTACACACTATTTTTTTTTTGAGTATTTTTCTCCTTTTTGTATCATCCTACAGCTCCCAATCCAGTTCGCCATATATATTGCAAGGTCTGACAGCAATCTGCTTAACTTCCCAAACTGTCTCTATTAGGACTGGTAAAGTAGAACTCAATGGCATCCTAGGAGTCTTTCCCATCACATCTGCCAGGGGGACAGAGGTTCTATTTATGACCAACCTCTGTTTCTTCATCACTTCCTCATGGTCCTAGCTGGTACATAAAAGAGGCAGGGGTGTAGTGTATTGCTCTGCCTCCACAGCAGCTCAGTCTTGTCCACCTCCCAATTCCCCCCTTTGGATCATGCCTCTAGTATGATGTCCCATGTCTCCATCAGGGATTGCTACAACCGATATACACAGAATCACCCACTAGGAGTGATAACACCCATACCTCCCTACTGCTCTATCAGATGTGCAGTATGCTAATCAAACCCAGGTCGCTTTATCCCCTATACAATCAGAGCGACACATAAGTACACAATATTTTGCTGTAAGACTGTCACTCTATAAGTGTCTCTGAATCTCTCCCTTCTGTGCATCACTGCTTATCACATTATTTCACACAATGCTAAGCACTAAATCTTTCCATGTTCCCCATTTTTATATCTTTTCATATACAGACATGTTTATAATAAATATATAAATAAATGTATTCACATTTGGAACTTCACATCTCCTAACCGCCTTAAATAGAAAAAAGTGAAAAGACCATTTAACAAACTAAGACAGCGCCAATACTCTGCAAGTAAAAGCACCAATAAGTGTTATGGGACAATTCCAGCATCTGTAGATGTTCATCAGTGATTTTAAACCTCTTCAACAATGAAGTGCAAAGTAATGTGCTTTTTTGTGTGTGTGTATGTGTGTGTGTGTGTGTGTGTGTGTGTGTGTGTGTGTGTGTGTGTGTGTGTGTGTGTGTGTGAGTGTGTGTGTGTGTGTGTGTGTGTGTGTGTGTGTGTGTGTGTGTGTGTGTGTGTGTGTGTGTGTGTGTGTGTGTGTATCTATCTATATACACACACACGTATACATAAAATTTGAATATAAATATATATATATATATATATATATATATATATATATGTACATACAAACATGTGCACTTTTAATATAATCACAGATGTAAAAGACTGCAATATAAAAATACAGATCTACCTATTCACACATTTTAATAGTGGTGACAAATACAGGTCAGAAAATCTGTAATACTTGAGAAAATCCTAGTGTGACAGACGTAAAAAAGGTAATTTGGTAATATATTTCAATATATAATCTTCCATAGTCATAACTCTACAAGTAAACATGCTTAGACACACAGTAGCACATCCAGACACACTGGCATACATCTCACCCCAAAACATACATACGTTTATACAATTAGTCAAATATATGTGTATCTACTCATGAATGTATACTTCAGTTTATAAATGAATGTGTGTGTATGTGTGTGGAGGGCTGCAGATATAGAAATATTCTCATACATGTATCTGTATAATACATGTACATCTATATGTGTGTGTGTGTGTGTGTGTGTGTGTGTGTGTGTGTGTGTGTGTGTGTGTGTGTGTGTGTATGTTCATACATATACTACGAACATTTTAGGATTAGTTGTGTACACATATACATGTACTTGTGAGTATATACAGATTAGTTGTGTGAGTGTATACATATAATATGAGGACTAGAACAATAACTCCAGCACTCCAACATGCCCCAGGATTCAGTACACTTCATGTAAGAATAGTGTTATTCTTAAACGGAGCATACTGTGGCCGTGTAGAACAGCAGCACGCCTTGTATATTCATGAAGGCATGCTGCTGTGTTATCTGCATTGACACAATCTGTGTACAAGCACATGGGGCATGTGTGAGCAATGCTTGCAGAATAGACACGCCCTCTGCACTCCAGAATTGCCATATGGCAATTCTAAAGCATCTACAGTGTCCGTGGGCAAAATAAGGAAAGTAACATAAAAGCACAGCCCCCCCCCCACAATGGTCCAGCACAGATAATGTCAAGAATGGTATGCCAGTGTAAATGCTGGCATACCAAATAATTAAATATGTTCCCAAGAGGAACATTTAAAATCATTCCCCCATGTATGATGTAGTTGCCCACATGTCCTGCACTAAGAGGCAGAAAGCAATCTGCATACCCCTAAATTAAATAAAAATAAAATATAAGTATTTATTTATTTTTTCCTTCCCCAAGAAACTGTAAGTGTTGCTGAGAGGGTGTGCCCATCACTCAGCTATGTTCAGCCTAGCTTCCATATCCCAAGGAGCTAAATAGAAATATACAGCTCACTTAGCATGCAGTTATTCATGGTTCAAGCCCCAGTTAGGACAACTGTATCATTATATGTGAAAGCAGTAGTAGGATTTTTTTTATTATAAATAGGTAGTAAATAATATATATTTGTCAACCAGAGCAGTGTAGTCAGATCAAATGTGAGGTGTCAGTCTAATAAAGTTGTGAAACTCCCCTATAAACACAAGTGTCCCATACAGTATAGTCACACAAAATGTAATGTAATGAAAGTACATAGGGGGATGTTATGGAAGAGAAACATACATATCATAATATGTCATTAATGAGGAATTAACCCCACAATCCTGATAGTCCATAAAATAAAAGCTGAGCAATGAAAAGTTGTGCTCAGCTATTCTGAGTTGGTGTAAGCATTGTTGCAATCTAAATGCTAAGCATGAATTAGTGTAACTAAGTGAATTTGTGCACTGGTAAGCTGTGCTTAGCATCTACCCCTTTAAGCAATGCTTACCTTAGCTGAGCATGTTTGCCCATATCTTTAGCTTAGCTCAGCATATTCAAAATCATCCAATCATGGCAAAGTGCAGGAATTCAGCTCTATTTAAACCCTGAAGGCAGGAATACAAACAGAACCAGTTGTAGCTTATCACTGAAGACACTATAGCAGGTGTAGATGAGGGTTCATGCTTTCAGGTGCAGCACTGGGGCATTCAGGAGTCCAGGGTCATGGTTGGACTCCTTGTAAAAAACATGAAGGGAGACTGCTGCAGGACCAATATCAGGGCTCCCAATACAAAGGGGTGGCCTGGGACTATCTCACACATGATCTCACAAGTGCTACTGGCATCCCTCGAACTGGTGAGCAGGTCCAGCATCATTATGCTGACCTCAAGCATAGGAAGAGGGAGCTCTTGGTCCAGTGGACCCAAGATGCACGAGCACAGAATGTCCCAGAAGTATGTAAGCATCACTATAAATTATTTTGTATAATAAGGTTCAGCTTGAGTATTTTATCGATAGGTATGCATAACTGCTTCTTTAATCTCCTGTACAGCTGCAGATGAGAGGGCCACAAATATTGACACACATGCTAGTAGGCTGCTACTGCTACGGCGGGAGGCTGGTGAATAAAAATCTAGCTTGTAGTATTCAGGTTAAATAAATAGCAAATACTAGTAGAATAAAGAACTGCTATCAGATAAAAAAGGTCAGTGTAATGTTGATGAAAATTAAAAACATCAGACTGTTGTGTTTACTTATGTTGTGGTAGGAATGTAAATGTGAACAGGTTCTGCACAGCAACTATGCCTCTTACAGCAAGAATGAAGTGAGACTTATTTTACCAAGATTGTGGAGTTTGAAAATGGATGATCAGTGTAATGAAATGTGCCATGCAGCAAGATGTGAAACCTGAACAGAATCTGTAAAATAGAGAAGGCTATCCCCCGCAGCAGTGCTTTGTGTTAATGATTGCTTCCCAGAATGTAATATGTCAAAGTAGGAATACTAGTATTGACAGTTTTGCAAGTGTCCATAGTATACATTTTTAGTGAAATGTGTGAAATGTGAGATTTTGTAGGACAGAACATACCTATGGCCACTGCAAAGGACAGAACTTCACTTCCTTCACAGAATAAATGATTATTGTATTGAATTGGAGTTGCTCATGTTAATTGGTAGGATACTTATGTGCTTTTGGTTTTAAATAACTGTTGTATGCAACTATTCATGAAAAGTCAAACATATTTTTGGTTTGAAAAATCACAGTACAGTTGTCATTATCTAGGTTTGTTTCAGGACACAACTGGCCAAAGTAGGAATGTCCATTGCCAAGAGGGAAAGGTGGTAACCCTAATGAATACACAGTACAAGAACTATCTGCTACAACAACTACAAGGTCAGATTGTGCAAACCAGAGAGTACTAGGGAGAAATAAGTCAAACAAAAATTATCAGTTCCTCAGATCATTGTGATAAAACACAATATTGTAGTACCTTTTTTCACAAACAGGCACGGTTCGAATCCCGGCAGTAGTAGTAAGCTGTATGTATATTTTCACAAAACAATCATTTGAATTTGTATAGAAACAGTCAGGTAGTATTAACAGCAATTTCCTCCACAGGTCTCCTAGTTAAGGAAATGTTTGTATTAGCTGTAATAAGACTTTACTAGCACACTTTGTGTAGAGCACTTCCACTATCCAACACCAAGGCTGCAAATAACAGCAAGATAAGTACAAACAACAAGCACTTTATTCAAATACATGTCCCTCAAGTGTCACAATGTCATGGCTAGTGATCAATGCTGCCAATAACCAAGGAGACAGATAGAAACCCCAGTATGTCAGAATCACACCCACCAAGCATGAGTGCATGGCACCCCAGTCAGTGTCACATATGTAACTGTTAAGATGTGAATATGTGTAGAAACAGTCAGGTAGTGTTAACAGATATTACTTCAACAGGGCTGCCAGGTAAGGAAATGTTCCTAATAGCTGTAAGAAGTCTTACCCAATATACTGTGTACAATAATGCCACCGTCCATCATTGGGCCATAGGTAGATATAAAGTGAGTTCAGTCCTGAAGAGTAATGAGTAATGATCTATACAGTTGTGGAAAATTGAAGCCTAGACAGTTGTTAATTGACATCTCTCTCTCTCTCCCCTACCTTGTTTGCAACAATACTTCATACATATTCATGGGTATGTTAATCTCCAAAGTACTGTTGGGACATGTGTTCTATTGTTATACACAATTTAAACCTATTTTGGGAGCGGGTGTCAGTTTTGCAGGGATTGTTAAGGACACCTTGAATGAGCAGTTTACAAGTAGTATGGTGCTTCCATTTGGTGAAGGCTCCAAAGAAATTAAAGTTATAATGCAAAATAACTGGACTATTTTTAGGAATAACCCTGATTTATTAAACATTTTTGGGGAAGAGCTGAAATTTGTGAATAAAATGGGTAAGAATCTGAAGTATTTGTTTGAGTACAACATTATTTTATTTAATCCATTTGAGAAAGGAACTAATAAATGTGGTTGTTGCTCATATTGTAAATATATTTTGGATGAAAATATAATCTGTTTACCAAATAGAGCTCACCCGGTGGTTTCTAAACCAGGGAATTGTACAACAAGAGGTTTAGTTTACTTGGCTATATGTGACTCATGCAAACACTTTTATGTAGGGAAAACAGAGAGACAGTTCAGTAAACATATTTATGAACATGTATATGCAATTTTACATAAAAATGATAAAAATGCTTTGTTTAGACGTTCATTGGAATGTGTAGATTTTAAAAAGTTCACATTTGGCATTTTAGAGGTTTTACATAGATCTTCAAGAGAGGCCTGGTGGGAATTGGATATTGAATTGTGTGAACTGAAATGGCAATTTTTACTTTGTTCATTTCATGAACCTGGTCTCAATGAAACTTTGTGTATAGCCCCAGTTTTAAAATATAGGGCTTTGACCAGATAAATGTGGCATGTCTTTTTAAAAAAAGTCTTTTAAAAAAATCTTTTTAATTATTTAGTTGATTAATTAAGTGATGAATTGTTCAAGTATATTTAAGCTTTAATTTGGTGTGTTTTGTTATTCTGATGAAGTCTCGGTATTAACCGAGACAAAAGCACTTAATAAACTTTGTTTCCTGAGGTGTAAACTGGCTGAATTGGATTTTTTCCCTGAAGAAATGTGGCTTTGTGAACACTGCTTATCCCACTTTTACTTATGGCTTTGTCCAGATTTCTTGCTCTAAGAGGTTGAGAGGTATGGCTACAGGGATATTGCACATATCCATATGTTACCTCTGAATATGAGTATAATACACATGTTTGTTGTGTAAATCTAAGAGACCTATATAGAGCATGTGCATATCAGAGTACTGTTGCAGAAGAGTGTGTGTGTGTGTTGAACTGCATGTGATATAGTGAAGACATACCATTCAATTGTACAGTGGTCTGCTGGACAATAAGCACATTTGTGCCAGATATCTGTAGTCACATACACATACAGTTATGTTATGTCAGCCAAACCATTGGCAATTCTGTGAGCAATGACATCGCAACAGAATAGCCTAGTTATGACTGTTGGACATCATCCGGGTTATCACTGTGATGTCAAAGTCTATTGTGCAATTAACTTAATTGCGTATGTTGCAGCTATATTAAAGGGGCACTATATCAGATTTTTTGCTAGAGGAGTTTGTTTACATTTGAGTTCTGTGTGAGTCACATGTTCACCCAGGGGCAAGGTTTTTAAAGAGCCTTGTTAGCATACTGTAGGTCAGATTACACAAACTCTCATTGGGGTATGGTAGGATGTGCTAAGACCTTACAGTCCTTTTGTTTTTTCCTTCTCCCACCCAGGGACAATTAGGTTTGCTGAATGACTGGGTATTACTCAGCTAGAGATGCTGTCTTGCAAAACTGTGTCTAATTATTCAAGCCTTGGCAATAGCCTGTTTGTTTCATGCTTGTTTCTACAAATCTTTTCCCTCCACTGGTAATTATTTTTCATATGGTCTGTTATTAGTGTTGGATGTTAGTGTGTCTGTATTCATGTATGTACACTTTTATAGTTATACAGATTTTGCCTCATTTTGCAGCACAGCATTGCTTTGGACAGTTGTGCATTGCAAATAAACATGCTGAGTAGCAAATGTCTGCAGCTTTGGACATGAATCTAATCACTGTTCTAAAAGTATTTTCTCATTAGCTGATGCTGCATGTGGTCCTTCTGAAATCACACCATGGCTATCCATCTAATGATTCTATCCTACTGAATTTCTTTTCTCACTTTTTCTACCATTCATTGTGGTAAAATGTTTTGAGCTTTCACACCTTTCCTGAATATTTGACTGAAGTCTTTGGACATGAATCTAATCACTGTTCTAAAAGTATTTTCTCATTAGCTGATGCTGCATGTGGTCCTTCTGAAATCACACCATGGCTATCCATCTAATGATTCTATCCTACTGAATTTCTTTTCTCACTTTTTCTACCATTCATTGTGGTAAAATGTTTTGAGCTTTCACACCTTTCCTGAATATTTGACTGAAGTACAGTTAGTTTACACTGACCTAGCATTTGAAAGTTGAGGTGGATGCAATCTACACATATACTTTTCAGTACCATTCCTAGTATATTACAGTGGGTACTTAGAGGAGTACTTTTTTACTAAGGCAGTAAAAATTAAGTTCTGCAACCAAAATCTCATGTCATCAATTACCATATATTTTGACAAGTTATAGTAGCTATTCTTCTATGTATGCATGCAACACAGAATCTGCTCATATTCATGTGGTTTGAAAATAGGCTCTACATGTTTTACTGACAGAGTCGCAGAGGTTCAAGGCATTCTTGAATATCTATAAATTCTGTATTTACTACATATGTGATAAACAGGTCTTTTACTGAAACCATGTATGCAG
>NC_056744.1:1507567195-1507569599 GCF_019279795.1 Protopterus annectens
GGGTTGGATGAAAGAGTAGTAATTTTGTCTTATTTGGATTAAGGATTAGTTGATGTCCTGCTAGCCATTTTTCAACATCTGTAAAGCAGGCTTGGGTTTTAGCTAGAAGTTTAACTATCGATGTATCCGAACATACTAATGTCGAATCATCGGCATACTGTATACATGTTGCCTCGGGGATGGTTTTATGGAGGTCATTGATGAAGACTGAAAAAAGAAGTGGTCCTAGTATGGACCCTTGTGGAACTCCAATGGTATATGGTAGGAGATTAGAAAGTTTATTGTGCCAGAAAACTACTTGTTTCCTACCTGAGAGATAGGCTTGGAACCAGCCCAATGTTAGGTTGTCCAAGTTGAGATTCTGAAGAGTATTATGAAGTAGCTGGTGGTTGACCATGTCAAATGCTTTTGAGAGGTCTAGAAAGAGAGCAGATGATATTTTTTTGTTGTTGCGGTTTTGATTTATTGTATCCGTAAAAGAGAGCAGGGCAGTCCTTGTGCTGTGGCTAGGACGGAAACCATGTTGAGAACTGGTCAGTAGTTTGTTCTGGGTAAGATAGTGAAGTAATTGCTTGTGTATGCATTTTTCCATTACTTTGGCCAGGGGGGACATTATAGCTATTGGCCTATAGTTTGACAATTCAGTGGATGAACCACCCTTATGGAGTGGGATGATGTGGGATATTTTCCATATTGAGGGGATATTAGATTCCTTGATGGTACAATTAATTAGTATGGTTATGGGGTAAGCTATGACATCAGCAGCTAATTGTAAATATTCGTCTGGGAGTTGGTCTGCAGAGAGAGTAGTAGGTTTTAGTTTTTGTAGTAAGGATCTTATATTGGAAGTGGTGACAGGTTGTAGATTAAAAGTAGATGTGGTTTCAGGGGTGTTTTTGGTTATAGGGCAGCAGGTGGCAGTTAGTTGGTTGGCTAAGGTTTGGATAGTATCTGTAAAAAAAGAGTTGAAAGTATTGGCTACGTCTATTGGTGTTTTATCATATACCTTTTCTGGGGTAGGAGTGGAGCATTTGCCTGGGCGAAGAAGGTTGTTGAGACCAGCCCAGAATTTTTGAGGATTGTCGTGATTTTTATTTTGTAGTTGGGAATAGTAGTTTTTTTGTCAGCTAGTATGGATTTTTTAGTTGCATTTCTTTCCTGCTGGAATTTTATCCGATCTAGGGGTAGTTTGGTTGAGTGCCATTTTTCCCATGTTTTGTTTCTGATTTTAATTTTAGATTTAGTTTCTTTTGTGAGCCAGGGAGCAGTATTAGTTTTAGTTTTAATTAATCTTTTAGGAGCGTGAGTATCAAGTATGGCTAGGAAGGTAGTATTAAAAGTAGATACTGCTTCCTCTAGAGGGAGATGTATAAGATTAGTCCAGTTACAAGATTTGAGTTCAGTCAAAAACTTTAAAAGGTTGAACTGCTTCTTATTTCTAACTGACCTATACAAGGGGGTTTTGGAGAGTCCTGTTTTGTTTTTCCTGATATATGTGATGAGGTGGTCACTAAGGTCATTTGGAGCGGTCCCGGACGTGTATGTGTGGGGTGGGCAATTTATTAGGATCCAGTCTAGAATACTTTCTTTTTGGTCTGCATTACCAATTCTGGTGGAAGTGCTTATGATTTGGGAATATCCATAAAGGTTAATGTGTATAGGATTAGATTCTACAGAGCATAGGTTCCAATCAATGTTGACATCACCCATGATTATGGTTTCTTGAGGGCAGTTGTTATTTAGCCAGTCTAGTATGTTTTCCAGTGTATCTACATTGTTCCCAGGAGGGATATACAATGTAATTAGATTTATGCTTTTTTCTTTATTTAGTTGTAGTTTTAAGGCAAGTATTTCAGCGTTGGAGATTTTGGGTGGTTGCGTGCTGTTAAAGTTAGATTTAGATTGTTTTTGTATAGAACAGCAATGCCTCCTCCCTTTCTTTTTAAGTGGTCTACCCTGTATATATTGTAGCCAGGTGGCAAGATTTCATTATCTTTGGTCCCTGGTTTTAGCCAAGTTTCTGTTAAACAGATTATGTCTGGAAGGTGTGTGGCTAATAGAGCATGTAGGTTGTGCACTATATATATATACCTGCACCCTAACCCTAACTCACTTAACCCACCCCTAAACCCACAGTCCCTCACTATCACACACACACCCTACCTGCACCCTAACCCTAACTCACTTAACCCACCCCTAAACCCACAGTCCCTCACTATCGCACACTTACCTGTCCGCTCCCTAACACTAAATCCCTCACTCGATCGCACACTTACCGAGTCCGTCGGGTTCTCACCTTGTCGGTCATCTGCGTTGTCGGTGTTTTCGTCATATATATATATATATATATATATATATATATATATATATATATATATATATATATATATATAAATACAATGAG
>NC_056744.1:1507570099-1507590099 GCF_019279795.1 Protopterus annectens
GTCTGGAATTCATGTATATCCCTCTCTGTCCAGCAAAACCCACTGTTGATGCTTTTTTATCACAAGCAACTTTACAAATACATTTTAAGACAAACATCTACACAGATCAGTGTAAAAGTCAAATGACAAAACATTATTTACAAAACTCCAGCTAATTATGCTAGCATATGTTATATATACTTTGGTTGTCTCTCCCTGGCACAGATGGCACTGCCTCACATCATCACACACACTATCAAACTAACAACAATACCCTATGTACCAATGAAGTAGTAAGGGTTCTGAGATCACAAGTACATTGCCACCTTATCTTTGACCAGCATGTGTCTACTGTAGTAAGGAAGACTTTCCACAAAGCACACTTGATTAGCAAAGGCAATGCCTCTACAAAGAAGTTTATAACCCCCCCCCCCCCCATACTCATCACTATTCAGGCCCATAATTGAGTATAACACCCCTTTTGGCATGTACCATACAAAACACCTGCAGCAATTGGAGAGACCTCAGAGGTTTCTAACAAAGAAGATCAAGGGACTCCAACACCTGCCTTACACACACCGACTAAAGTCCCTGTCACTATACTGTGTATTGTATAGCTTTCTTAGGGGGAGACTTATACTTGGCATACAGAGCAACCTCCGACCTAAACCTAATGTACTTGCTGCACATCCATAAATCAAACAGGAATAGAGCTATCTCTTCCAGGGACATAAATATGGCCTGCAACATAAATAGGGTATGCTGGAGGGACAGATTCATCTCCCAGCAACTGCTGCATCTTTGGAATAGGATGCCAATTTATGTGAACCAGAGCATCTCTATGACACTGTTCAAAAAGAACCTGGATGATTGGACAGAGCATCATAAATTCTTACTGGGGATAGTTGCCACAACCCTCCTGGACATGGGCAGTCATTACTAAATTCAATCGCTGTGATTTGACTAGAGAACATATGGTTTTTGAGTGTTTTAGGTTAGTTTAATTGTGAAACCTACTGCTCGATAGTCAGACTTAAACAAGGGTATTGCAGTTAGAGGTGGAGGACATGATGGTACTGTTTTAATGAACAAGTCCAATGTATTTTGTCTTCTTGTAGGGCAGTATGCAATATAGTCTCATGAGTTTTCTTTATTAAAGCTAAGGAGAATATTTGTTTGTAGTAGTACAAACATTTCCATTAATAAATGCATAATAAAAATCCCCAAGTGTAATTGTGTTTGGATACATAGAGACTTCAGCTTATTTAGCTATAGCTTGTAGGTTGTGGGTTCCATGGGGAAGGTTCTGTAGTAGTCCAAGGAAAGATAAGGGGTCTTACTAATACTCACTAAGATGGGAAGGACATTATGCTCATTATCCAGCTGTAAAAGTATAGAAGTGAATGAATAAAGGAGGAATATGGATCCACTGCCACTGGTTACAGAAGCTCCTCCAAGTAGAGGATCTGAATAAGTGATGTGCATTGAACCCTAGTAGGGAAGATATACTATCACTGCACTTTAATCATTTTTCAGTAATGACAGTATTTTTTAAGGTTAAGAAGGATTTTAAAGAGGGTAGTTTCTTACTGGGGCTTCTAACATTGAGTAGTACTACCCTTATACTATCCTGGCTGAGTATGACTAGGTTGGTAAACAAAGCCGTTCTAGAAATGGCACTGTAGTGGTAGAGAAAGTCCTGACCAATATACAAAAACCCTAAGGTGAAAGGTGCATGCCATCACTGGCAAAGTAGTTAGAACAGTCAAACATCTCTCTCTCTATCTCTCTCTCTCTCCAGACTGATATACATCAGACCCACTTTGAATGACCAGCAGCTAAGCTAATTATTGAGGTCGATAATCTTTTATTTATAATAAGGTATCATTCTCAGTGAAGGTAGGATGCTGCTCAAGACTAATTTCATACCACCATCAGATGTATACATTGAGAGCTCTATCATGTCTCTATTCATGTAATCCTGGGATTTGTATTGCAAGCCATTCACACTCCTATAAACAACAACCATGACAAAGGTGTATCTTTGGTGAAGGGAATTATGTATGTCCATATTCTTGTTCCTGAAAGGCAGCTCACCATCACTCTGTCTTTGCTAAGCCTGGTGAGTTCAGTATCTGTGTGTCTCACTATGCAATCACTTATGACTAGGACATTTCCTTTTGTTTTAGCTGGCTCATTATGCCTTAGCATTTCAGATGAGTGGGTTCTGTAACTCTTCTGAGTAGAGTTTGTGATAAATGGTGATAAAGGTGTAGCATGAGAGGATAAATTATATTGCAGAGGAATTTGAGAGTCAAGTTTTTTAAGCTTTGGAAGAGACTTCTTAAGTACCTCAGCTTAAGAATGTCTTCTTTAAGTAAGTGAGCAGGTGTAACATGGTATGAGCACTGAGAATAATATGAGTGTTGTGTGTATGTTTAAATACATGGGTATGAGCACTGAGAACCACATGAGTTCTGTGTGTATGTTTATATACACGGATATGAGCACTGAGAACCACATGAGTGTGTGTGTATGTTTATATACATGGGTGTGAGCACTGAGAACCACATGAGTGCTTAGTGTATGTTTATATACACGGGAATGAGCTCTGAGAACCACATGAGTGCTGTGTGTATGTTTGTATACATGGTATGAGCACTGAGAACAATATGAGTGCTGTGTGTATGTTTATATACATGGGTATGAGCACTGAGAACAACATGAGTGCTGTGTATATGTTTATATACATTGGTATGAGCACTGAGAACCACATGAGTGCTGTGTGTATGTTTATATACATGGGTATGAGCACAGAGAACAACATGAGCGCTGTGTGTATGTTTATATACATTGATAGGAAGACTGAGAACAACATGAGTGCTGTATGTATGTTTATAAACATGGGTATGAGCACTGAGAACATTATGAGTGCTGTGTGTATGTTTATATACATGGGTATGAGCACTGAGAACCACATGAGTGTTGTGTGCATGTTTATATACATGGGTATGAGCACTGAGAACCACGAGTGCTGTATGTATGTTTATCTACATGGGTATGAGCACTGAGGACCACATGAGTGCTGTGTGTATGTTTATATACATGGGTATGAGCACTGAGTACCGCAAGTGCTGTGTATGTTTATATGGGATCTGTATTCTTTATTGAATGGCCGTTTCACCGAAAGTGAAATGGCCAAGCACACTTTCGCGAAAGTACTTTTAATCGAAAAAGCACTTTTGTGAAAAAGTGCTTAAATAAGGATAAACATGTGGGGAGATGGCTGTTCTTGAGATCGTAGTACAGTGGGGACAAGGAAGATTTCCTTATCCCCACTGTAGTGCAATCTCAGAGTGGGATATAAAAGTAGGGGTGTGGGGGGGTGGTGTAGCCTCCCACATGGGGGGTGCAGGGGAGCTTGACCCCTGCATACATGTGAGTTTTGTGTCCTTTTATTATTTTGTTGTATTCTAGTTTTTTTTAACACACTTTAGCGAAGGTGATTTTTCGATGAAAAGCACTTTCGCTAATGTGTGTTTGGCCAGTGTGGTTTCGTTTGTTTGAGCTTTCACTCAATAGTACAAGATCCATTTATATACACAAGTATGAGCACAGAGAATCACATGAGTGCTGTGTGTATGTTTATACACATGGGCATGAGCACAGAGAACCACATGAGTGCTGTGTGTATGTTTATATACACAGGTATGAGCAGTGAGAATCACATGACTGCTGTGTGTATGTTTATATATATGGGTATGAGCACTGAAAACAACATAAGTGCTGTGTGTATGTTTATATACATGGGTAAAAGAACTGAGAACATGAGTGATGTGTGTATGTTTATATACATGGATATGAGCACTGAGAACAACATGAGTGCTGTGTGTATGTTTATATACACGGTATGAGCACTGAGGACAACATGAGTGCTGTGTGTATGTCTATATACATGGGAATGAGCACTGAGAACAACATGAGTGCAGTGTGTATGTTTATATACATGGGTATGAGCACTGAGAACAGCAAGAGTGCTGTGTGTATATTTATATGAGAAGCCAGCCAACAACTTAAGCAGTTGCATCTCTAACATGTGGACTATAGAGAAGTTGTAAGCAAATCGTTTCAGTGAACAATAACCAGTTATAAAATTGTAACTGGTGACAGACTGGCAAATTTACATACATGCTCACTCCCACCATTTTTACACATATCACAGGGTCTCATATGCTGCAGGAGTATTTTGATTCACTCTGTTCTGTTTTGTATTGTGTATTAATGAGCTTTGGTGACACCTGAACATTCTGGAGTAGGACAACATGGCTAATATCAGCACCTAATCATAGTCCGCTAATTATGTTGATGTAGAATCACAGTTCAAGGACACATTGCCACTGTCTGTCTCCCTCCTGGGTAATCCTACACCAATTGTTCAGTGTGAAAATGTGGTCTTCCCTACATCTGACCTGTAAGTGGCTGAGTACTGGTGTTCACCATCCCTGTCAGTGGGACTCCCTCATGACTGACAGCACAAGCACTGCCTCCACTCCGGCTGCAGCAGAAGAAGACAGCACTGCATTTGATGTTGGCATACCCATTGTACAGCAGCCTAAGTGGGGTTCTTTGTACCATATAACATCACTGTAGGCCCCTGATAGGTGACAGGATCCTGTCTTGAAATACCCTGATATGCAGGCAGTAGTTGGACTTACTTGGTAAGTATGTAAGGTTATAATTTAGTCACCGTCTGCAGCTAACCATGCCAACATGGAGAAGACTGGTGTGCTGTATGGCTTCCATAGGGATATCACCAAGCAGTACCAATGCTTCAGTGAGGAAATGGAGTTCAGAGATGATGATATGATAGGTCTCATGAGAGCTATAGTGGAACATATTGCCAACGCAATCACCATCATGTGAAGGATAGCAAGTGCCAAACTCTTTGCTCAACCCAGCACTGTTGTTCATGTCTAGTGATGTACATGCATGGGTTGGCTCCTTAGTGAGGCCATTGCAGGGAGTAGAATCCATACCTGCAAGCCAAAGACTATCATCCTATACCAGATTTTACTGGTGGTCATGAGAAAGAGCTTCCAGGGCTAAGCATGTCACTAGCAGACACCATTTAGCTCCTTTAGAGGGTGACACAGTGGAACAGTGGTTAGTGTTGCTGCCTCACAGCAAGAGATTCCCTGGTTTGCTTCTCAGCTGGGGTAGTTTCTGTGTGTAGTCTGCATATCCACCCTGTGTTCATGTGGGTTTCTTCTGGATGCTCCATTTTTTCCCATCTTCAAAGACATACAGTAGGTGGATTGGACACTCTAAATTCATCATAGGTGTGTGTGTACATGTGAGTGTGTGGTGTAGAAGAACAACCCCAGCAAGGTTAGCCACCTGGTGGTGTAAATCATGACTCTAGATGACTGTCACTGGTGAAGTTACATCCCAACTCCATGTGCAAATAATTGGAACAAAGAGTTGTGGGTGAATGGATGGATGGATTTAGCTCCTGTTCCCTCTGTAATAGGCAGGTCTCAGGTTCCAGCCCAGGATCACAGTCACTTACTCGCTCCCCTTCCATTCAGTTGAGGAAATTAGCAGAACAAACACAAATACCAACCCTTTCTGGTAAAGAAATCCCAGTAAAGAAAAACAAAAAATTAATTCAGCAAGATAAAGGGACTCCAAAATGCCCAGTTTCCCACAAGCACTTTCACAGACTAAGCTCCTTCTTTAGGTAATGTCTTTTAAACTAAAAATCTCAGTTTAAATACCATATACTACCTCCCTTCATTGATCATGTGACATCAAGGCACATAAATTGTTTAAACAAACAGTCTCATAAAAGCATATGCATAGCACCTAAGTACAGAAATTATAATACATTCATAAAAATGCAGATGTAACAATATATATATATATATATATATATATATATATATATATATATATATATATATTGTTACATCTGCATTCAGCTTAGGTTTTATAGGGACCACTTCATTGAGTCCATGCCCACTATCACCTCTCAGTCTAATAACTCAAGTTGCTCAGTACTATTCCTGATGTCACCTCCTCTTAATGTCTCATGCACCCACCCTGTAACCAAAAACATAAAAGTATGCTCAGTACCACTGGCAATGATATGTTTTGCAAAGGCATACGGATGTTCCTTTATTCTTTCTCTAAGCATTCCAAATGTCTTGCCTACATAAATTGTTGAGCATAATGAACCATGGGCCAAGTAAACAATAATGGAGGTGCTACAAGTAGCAAAAACTTTGAACCTATATATTCTATCCTGGTCAGGGTGTTTGAAAGTAGAACTGCTGTCAATGTAAGTGCATACACTCCAAGTGACACATGTTAAAGTGGCATTATTGTTATATTCATGTTTATTCCCTGAGTAACATAAGGTCCTTTTTAAGGATTTCATGTTCGTAAATACAAACCTGAATAATGTAGTGGTACCCTCAGTTTATAGTGATTGTTCCTAATCTGATGCAAATTTTGAAAAATAAGGTTTAGCTGTGGTCCCCCTCAAGCTTTTAACCCTCTCTACATTTTCAGCTATTTCTTGACATTGTATCCTTTCCTTTATGGAGATGATAATAGAACTTCTATGTGTTCAGCCCTAATATACAGAATTTTTTGTCACTTAATCTGAGAATGTCTTTCCTTAATGTCCCACTGCCTGAAGCATGAGTTTTGTCCAAACCACTTTGCTTACTTCACACATCCAGATTACATGAAGGTAGTCAGTATTGACAGTACCAGCAGTTTTCCTCCTCTACCCCACTGCTTTCCAGTTTAATGGGAGTAATATGTTAGAAATTGATTGTTTTAAATTGTGTCCAAGAAAGAGGAATATTGCATTGACCACTTACTGCTATCAATAGTTAATTGAGTCAAGCTTTCCACGATGGCTGCAAACTGATCAGCAGCTTAGTTTCGACTCTTCCATTGTGAAAAAATAAAGAAAGCACAAGAGTCAGGAACTCTGTCACTTTTAGTAAATACAGTTACTGATTAGAAAGCACACTGCCTGGATATCAGCAAAGAAGAAACTAAGGCAGTCTTAAAAATCAGCTAGAAAAGGTGAACAGAAAACACTGACTGAGGAGAATCCTGCAGCTATTTAGCATAAAACAGTTCAAGCTCCAACTTTGGTGCAAGACATCACCTCCAGCAATCTAGAGGAAAAAATAAATCAAATATCCTCAGAGCTGATTAAAATAAATGAAACACTGAATGAGTATATTAACTCAAAAACAAAAGGCTGGAAAAATGGAAGAGGCTTTAAGCAGATAGATGAGCTGATAAACTGCAAAAAGCAGAGGTCAAAATGAAGAAAAGGCTGTCTGAGTATGAGACTGCTCAAAAAAAGTTAGAAAATTGTAGAATTAGAAGATAGAGCATGAATGAAAAGTATGTGATTATCTGCTGTATCAGAGAAACTAGAAGGAACAGACTGTATTAGTTTCATGAAGACACAAATAAGTAACTGTTATTCCACAGCAGGAACTGTTAACTGAAAAGGTCAATGGTGTTTATGCTCCAATCTGGCCATGAGAAATCAGCTAAGACCTATATTAGTAAAAATGAAAACCTACCAGCAGAAAGAGTTTATCCTGATTAAACTGTACCAAAGGGGCAAAATATTAAAAGTTTGGAGACACAAGAGAGTTTGTGGGAAATTATTATTCACTGTACACCATGCAGAAGAGAAACAAATGTATTCTAGTAATCAGGGAATGCTGAGAGGCAGTTGTGAGCTTCAAGCTGCTGAGCCAGCTGTCTTGAGAATATTTTTTCCTCGAGGATCAAACTAATTTTTGATGCAGAATAGGCTAAGAAGGTACAGCAAAAGTTTGTCCAAAAAAGTGAGCCATAAAACAGAAGGGGACTATATTTCTCATACTTCTGATAATAAATCACATGGAGAAACTTTACCAGTGAAACCTTTTCCACTGTTCCAAAGAGAGTATAGCATAGGAGTTGACAGAAGAATTGGGAGTACCTTGGAATTGAACTGGAATCTGGAATTGGGAAATGGAGATGAACAGGAAGAAAACCAACAGCACACAAAAATTAGTGAATAAATGTGAGACTGCAAAGCTTCAATCAAATTTGCAAAACATGTTTGTATAAGAAAAGTTGGAAAGAGTGGACTTTTGTTGACTTTGATAAACTTGTATGGCACTGAAAAGCATTAGCCTTACTTCATGTCTTTAATAATTGGAAGAACACTGGAGAATAGGAAGAAGGATAAAGGTAACTGCAAGTAAAATAACTTCTGTTCTTATCAGTATTTCTATTTAACTTTTCACAACATAAATTGCATGTTTTGTTTTAAAATATTTTAGTTGTTCTGCCATGCAATAAAGCTACTAAAGAAAACAGATGGCTTTTTCTTTTTCATCTTCTTCTCTTTCTTTCTTCTTCTTTGGTAATAAGAAATGTAGGCATTACAGTGCAAAAAGAGATAAAAGCTAGACAAAAACATGTTTTAGTCAATAGGCTATGATCTTGGCTTGTTGAGGTGGGGGATGGCATACAAAAGTACACAGATCTTAATATACACTATGTTCCCTTTTACTTTTGCATAAGTGAATGGAATTAAGACCCTTGGCTTAATCTAATAAATTTTAAGAGGATACAAGTAAATATGAGAACCCACGAATATAATGAAAAGATTTCCTTTAGCAAATGTTTCATACTGCAACAGAGGACTACATTTTTCATTTTTCTCTTACAGTCTCATGGAGACAACCAGATAATGCCTGTGCATGCAGCTGTTAATTTGGGATAAATGGTACGATTAGGCAGGTTAAACTTCATTATTTAGAAATATGCATAGTTATGTGTGTTTGTATTAAATTAACAGATCATGGGGTGTTCTGGTGGTGTGTTTGCTTTTTTCAGAGGATGATTTTTATTAAAACAAAAAGTCTTATAAAATGTGACATAGATTCCAATGATGACAATAAGAAAAAATATATAAAAGATTAATCTGCCAAGCAATAGTAGGTGTGTGTATCACAAAAGAAGGAACTAGATATTTTAAAAAGCTGTCATATATTGTAGGTGGTAAAAAATAACTTCCTTCTATAATGGCAACACTTTCCATATTATCTTATAATATGAATGGTTTCCCAGCTATAGACAAAAAGGAAAACATATTTAATTATGTTAAGAAATGCAGAATGCAAATAGAAATGCAACAAAAGACACATTTGGAAAAAATGTGTGAATTTGATAAAGAAAAGATTTCAGAATGGATTTTCTGCAGAATATCAGGGACAAACAAAAAGAGTACTTATATTAATTGCTAGAGGAGCTTCAATATTGATTGAAGTAGGAAAAAGATAATACTGCAGATTTGTTGTAGTAAAGCTTCACTGGCAAGGGATGAGGATTACACTGGCATGTATTTACATTCTACCTAACACTGCTTTTATAGACCTTAAAAAAATTGAGAAATAATTAGATTTTAGTAGGGAATATTACTTATAGGTTCATAGGATTATAGGAAGTTGCTAGACTATTGGCCCTGAGGTCCTTACAAGTCAAGCCAAGCCAAGAATTTATCCCATGTTCCGAAAAGTCAGCACCTGATGCCCCTGTCCAGCACGGACAGAGATGAAATCCCAGGGGTGCATTTTCTGTTCATCATCCAGTTATCCAGGTTGTGCTTAAAAAGGGTTAATGAGGTATTCTTCTTGACATGGAGAGGGAGTCTATTCCACAGAAGGGTAGAGTCTCTGGGACACAAATCTTTCCTGCCAACAAGTTGTATTGATGTCACAGACCAGGTTGAGGTCACATGTGCGGGTTACTTGAGTGGAGCTTGACTTGTGGATATGCAGTAGTCAAACCAAGGCAGGGTCTGAGATTGCTTTGTATGCCAGACAGAAGTCACCTCTGAGGAGTCTGTATGAGACTGAGCAGAAGGGCAGGGCTTTTAGCCTATCTCTGCAGGGTAGATGTTTGAGGCCCTGGATTCCCCTGGTGAAGAATCTTTGTGGTCTCTCCAGCTGTTGCATGTGCTTTGTGAGGTGCATGCCAAAAGGGTAATTGTACTCATAATGGGTCTTATAAGGGAAGAATACAGGGATGTTATGACCTCCTTGTCCCTGGATGAGATACCCTTACTAATGAGGTGGGCCATAGAGAAACCATTCTATATAATGGAAGCACTTTGGTGGTCAAAATCAGGTTGCTATCAACCTGGGTGCTCAAGTCCCTCACAACTGATTGCATGCTTAGGGTCTTGTTATTAATGTGATAATTTGTGGGGACATCACTGTCTCCAAAAGGGATGATGATGCACTTTTTGGCATTCAGTTTGAAGCCATGTTTCTGGCACTGGTCATTTTATGAGTGAGACCGTCTTGTAGGCTGTCCACATCACTGGGGGCATTGATGACAGCACACAGCTTGCAGTCATCTGCAATTACTGGTCAGCCATAGCCCACTGGTTTAGGCCTGCATCTCAGAAAAGTATATCCGAAACAATAGAGGCCCCAAGACCAATTCCTGGGGTACACTGCTCATTATGGGTCTACTTCTTGAGGTGGCTTCCCCTAGTTTGACTAGGTGGGTTCTACTGGTAATCCAAATTGCTACCCATTTGTTAACATATGGATCGATGTCTAGTTGAGAGAATTTATCTAGTATACCCAAGTGGGGAATATAATCAAGCTACTGACAACAGTAGAAAATGCAGCAAACTGAATCCAGTTGGGCACCTAAGAGCAAGGAGCAAAATGAAGCAGAAAGAGGCACAAGAGGCACAATATTTTTAAGTAGAAAGTGAGGAGAAAGAAGATAATTCAAGTTAAGAAGCTAAAGGGGTGGGCCTTTGCAACTGATTACACTGTACTCAATCGAATGAGCTGATGCAATGGGTGGGCCTTCATAACTGATCTCACTGTACTCAGTAAAATGAGCTGATGCAATGGGACTGGGGAGGAATGTCCAATATCAAATTTATAGTAGAGGTGGGCAACTCAAAAGCCACCAAGCTTTTAGCTTTAAGACCACAACAACAGTTGGTTGGGTGGGTGAGGATACAAGATCAGAACAGAGGTAAGGATTCAATTCACTAACAATGAAAATAAGTACTTGTCTTTTGTAGTCTCACAGAAGTTTTTTTGGAAAACAGCAAAGTAAGGGCATAAGGCCTAACTCCTTGCAGCTTTCTGCAAACAGGCACAAACTGGTTTAAACACTGACTATTTAAGGCAGAGAAACAGGAATCAGCCAAATTTCAAATTATCCAATCAAAAAAAAAAAACCTTAAACAGAGCCCTGTAGCAATAACTCTTGCCAGATCAGACAAGACTGAAACTCCCTCCCAAAAAAACAACAGCTAAGCCTCTCTAGACAAAAGATTAACTGTACTATAAGCTCCAAAGGTCACAAACAGTACTAGATTCAGCTCTATGGTGGTGTTTTTCAAGTGCAGAAACAAGTAAAATGAATAGAACAAGCAGAGAAACAAAAAGGAGACAAAGATCAGAACAGAGGTAAGGATTCAATTCACTAACAGTTACACATTTTAAACAGATATGCATCACATATTGTTTTATTTAATCAGAAGAGGAGAAAACAGTTTAAAATATGTACTTATCTTTTATAACCATAGCAGTTTTTTGGAAAACATACTAGCAAGGGTAGAAGGCTTAACTCTCACTGCAGCTTTGAGCAAACAAGCAGAAACTGGTTTAAACACCTGATATTTAAGGCAGAGAAACAGGAACCGGCCAAAGTTCCAATTATCCAATCAAAAAAATACATTGAACAGAGCCCTGTATCAGTACTCTATCCAGATCAGACCAAAGTGAAACTCCCTCCCATGAAGCAACAACTAGGCCTCTCTAGACAAATGATTAGCTGTAATATAAGCTACAAAGTTCAAAGGTTGTAGTCTCATTGCAAGTTTTTGGAAAACAGCAGAGCAAGGGCAGAAGGCCTAACTCACTGCAGCTTTGCAAATTTGCTTTGCAACAGTGAGGATATATCTGGGGCCTAGAAGGGAAAACATAACAAAAAAGGTAGAGTTTGGAAGAAATTTATGAAAATATTTGGTATGGAAGACCTGAGTTCAATAGTAGGAACTTTGAAAGAATTGACATATTGTTCCCCAAGGTACAATAACTGAGCTAGACTATACAAAAATCATATTTTACAGGAACATGTGCATTTAATTGAGAACTTTGACACATATTCAATAACTATTTAAGATCATTCACCAATAATTACTAAGGTAAATGTAGGGCAATGAAGTAAAGAACAGACACTGGAACTTCCCCACCTACCTGTTAAAAAGAGGATCATTTAAGAAATTGGTAGTGGAAATTATTTAGGTGGTATTATGAAAGATGGAAAGTACTAAACACGTTATAGCTAGTGAGTGGGATAACATGGAGTTTAACAATAAGGTACAAATACAAGAAAAAGAGATCTGGTTATGAAATAATAAGAATTATTTAGAGGGGCTGGTAAATGTTAAAGTGTTACAGAATAAGGTGAATCTCAGAGAACAAGAAGATGCACAACTGCAGAGTGCTAAAGAGAAAATAAGTCAGTACCTGGATAATATGCAGGAGTTTAGAAAAATTGCTATTAAGTAATTTTTTTGTAGTAAGTCCAGAGCACAAAATGTTTTTGGTAGCAACTCCAGGGCACAATAACATTTGGCACAGCAGCTTAGGCATCAGAAACTAAAAATAGTCATTGCCAAACATAGGGAGTCTCTAACAAGGAAATTAACCAGATATCCTGTAGTAGTGTAAAGATATTTTAGAAATTTTATGAAAATGTGTATAAAGCAGAGACGTGGAGAAATCAAGAAAAATACAAATGGAAATATTTATGGAAGACTTAAATACTCCAAGGTTAGAGGTAGTTGAGGCTCAAAAATCAACAGTTAAAACAGGAGGACATGAGATAAAAATGGTGATGGATAATATCTGAAGGAAAGTCTCCAGGAATAGATGATATTCTGGTGGCTGCTTTAAAGCTAGGAAGGAAGGAAGAAAGTGGTAAAGATATGGAAGGTTTTGTTTAGCAGTGTTTTAAAAGGAGAGGAGGCGCCAACATCCTGGAAAAAATGTTGTGGTGGCTGTAATACCTAAAGATAGCAATGACCCTTCAGATAAAGCTTCATATAGGCCTATTTCAATTTTAAACCATTATTATGAAGTATTTATGTCTATAATGGCTAAAAGAATGCAAAGGTAATGCCAAAATTGATATATTTGGACCAATGTAGTTTTGTGGAGGGGAGGCAAACATCTGACAACAGTAATCAAACAATGATGATCTGGGGGAAGCAGAATGTAGGAAATTACAGCTGTCATTGGTGGATCTTGATACAGAGAAACCATTCAACATAGTAAGTTGGGATTTTATGAGTATGGAAATGGAAACATTTGCATTTCCTGATAAAATAATAAGGTTAATTAGAAGGATATATGAGGGATCTGAAGCAAAAATCAAACTGGCAGGGTTCCTATGTGATAAGTTGTGCCTGAGCAGAGGAATAAGGCAGGGGTATTCTCCTTCCCCTCTGTTATTTGCATTACATGTAGAACCATTGGCATAGAAATTAAGGGACTCAATGACATAATTGGTATGGTATTCAAGAAAAGTTGGCTTTATTTGCAGATGATATTATTTTGTACCAAATGGAACCAGAAAAGGAAATCTCAGTAGTGTGGGATATTATGAATATTTTTTTTCAGGATATAAAATAAATGAAGATAAAATAAAAGCTATAAACAATGTACCCACATGAAAGCTGACTCAACAATAACAAAATTCATGGGGATATGATAAAATGAAGTATTTAGGAGTATGGGTTAAAAAAAAACATTCCCTTATGGCAGCTAAGGATATGTGAGAAGAGCTTAAACAAAACATAATACAAAAAAGAGAAACTGGAAGCTCTTGTCTGTGGATATAGATAACAAGATACAAGAAGTAAAAATGATTTTAGTCCCTTTAGTTTTATACACAAGTAAGGCATATTTTATCAAGTAGAGAGAAAGTTATAGATAGTAACTAATAAAAAAATTGAATGATTTTGTCTGGGAGGGAAAAAGGGCAAGATTCAAGTGGGATAAGTTGATCTTCTCAATACAACAAGGAGGTTTAAGATCATCTAATTTGAAGGTATATTTTAGAGGTACGCATTTAAGGCTCTTATACATAACAAGCAGGAAGCTGCAATTCAAAGTAGAAAAGGATGATGAGGAAGCAGGAGGATATTCAAGAAAGAAGGAAAGAGTGAGATTTTGATCACAGATCCTTATGGAGAATAACAACAGTCATATAAAATATTATAATCATAAAGTAGCAGAAAGTATACTAAGAACTAAGTCAATACAGGAATGGAGAAAGGAGTTTTGCTATTAGGGATGACTGCAATTAAGGGTACAGAGAATACACAAACGAGGGGCTTGAAGTTACTGGAAGAAGCTGGCAAAGAAGCCAGAGTATTGGGAACAAATAATAAGGGAAGGAAAGGTAATAAAATGGGAAGAGACTAAGACAATTGGATTGCAGGCTAATAATTGCCTTTTCTAAAAGAGACTAATATCACAGTATAGGCAAAGAGAAAGGGCTAGGGAATCCTAAGCGAAAGACCTGCACTGCTTGAGTTTATAACTGAGTCTAGAACAGAAGCTGCTTTTAAAAATGGATAATTAGTAGAGTATATAAAATATTGCACAATAACATTAGGAATCAATCAGAGGAGGCCAGAAAAGTTTGTGAAGAGAGATTAGATAAGTCATTCAAAAGAAACAATGGGACAAAATATGTATTTCTCCTAAATATGCAACAAAATCTGGAAGATTTAGGATTTTTGCCTGTAAGTGTTTGCATAGATAATTTTATACCTCAAGCAAAATCCAAATAATTTTTGTACAGGCAGATTGCAAATGTTGGAGGTGTGATGGGGAAGAAAGAGGAACCTGTCAGAATATGTTCTTGGAATATTAAGAGGTGGCAGACTTTAAACATTCCCTACAGTATTTTGTCATGAACACTGGTCGAACAATTGAGTGTAACTAAGGAAATTATTTTTTTGAACTTAGAGATACAGAATCTGAATAGCTTAGACTTTGTAAGGCCTTTTTTAACTTTAATACTAGTGGCTGCCTTAAAAACAAGTGCTAGAAAATGAAAATAAAGTATAAACCAACAATACTTGCAGTAGTGAATATTGTAACAGAGATAAAGGAAAAGGAAATGAGATCTTCACATAAGGGTAGGTGTAAATTACATAAAGAAAACAATTGAATTATGACAACAATATATGCAAAAATTGTTTTGTATGATGAATGAAGTTTAAGATAAAACAATATATGTGATATATAATGGCTGTATATGTGAACTTGTTAATATGGTTGGATTACATTTATATAAATGTAAGTGTACATATGTCACAACTGATTATTAAATAAATGTGTTTAAAAATAGTTGAGTCCACACATTATTTTCCACATTTATTTAGAGTAGTGATTCCCAGCACAGAATAACCCCTCAAAAATTCCATCACTGTAATAAATAATACATTATATGATACTGCCAACAGATGAGTGCATGTTTGTGGGAAGTGTTACATGTGACTATTGTCCTAGTATATATATATATATTCTTTCCTGATGCTAACATTTCTGACCATTGCTGACTAACTGTGTGTATTACCACTATGGTGTTTTGATTCCTTTAGCCATTTCTCTATATTTGTGCAGTGTATTTGCCGTACAGTTATCAAGTGAGATTAAATTTACCATTGTATTATATTGATCTATATCCAGGGCAACCAAATGATGGGAGTATTGTAGTCTTGCACTTGGTTATTCATCCACATTCTCTACCATATACATATGCTGGGATTCAATAAACTCCATGCAAGAATAGCACTATTCTTGCATGGAATGGTTCATGTCCATGTAGAACAGCAGTGCGCCTTACATATTCATGAAGGTGCGCTGCTGTTTAATCTACATGGACATGAACCGTGAATGAGTGCAGGGGCATGTTCAAGTAGTGCACGGACATTGAACATGCCCCCTGCACACAGAAAATTCTGTATGGCACTTTCTAAAAGGATCTGGCATAATATTAGAGAATTACTCTAATATTATGCCAGTATTTCAGTGTCTGAGGACACTGAAATAAAATAAATTATCATTTCAGTATCCTTGGACACTGAAATAAACACGGCATCAGGAAAGCAATGCAGGGGGTGTGTGACTGGTTCTGTGACACACCCTCTGCTTTGTAAAAGTGCTGTATGAGGCCTCTGCAACCTGCTAAAGGAGGAAATGTGTGCAAATGCACAAATGATGGGGATAAATCTCTCAAAAGGCACACAACAGACATATTGCCCCACAAACCTAGAAAGTTGATAGAAAACAGGTCATGCATTAGCATGAATTACCGAAGGATAGAGGTCTAAAAGCAAATGTATGCCAATATTCCCTGACAGCAGTCCATGTGGACAAAGGCAGATATAATGGGAGGAGAAGGAATAAAATAGGGACACCTCTGAAAAATTGCCCTAACACACTTAGAAAGTTGATAGAAAACAGGATATTTATTAGCAGGAGTCTCTGAGGGATAGAAGCCTGAAAGCCAAATGAATGCCATTATTTCCTGATTGCAGTCCTTAATTACTTGTCAGCACACCACAATACTCACTTATATAACATAATAATATAATAATATTATAATTTTTTCAGGCTAAGGAATATTTAAGCATAGCTAAGCAGGTGTGTGCATTACGGCCCTCCGCTTACCATAGCTAAAACATCCCATAGGAGATAAATACAAATATACAGATAGTATTTTCAAGCTGAGATAGTGTAGTGGTTAGTGACCCAGTTTTATATGCAGACATTTACAATTTGAGTACCAATACAGGCAACTTATTTTTATATGGGAAAGAATTGTTAAAATCATTTTTGTAAACTTAAATTATGAAGCAACTGTTTTTTGTCAACCAAGGTAGTGTAGTTGGTGTACAATGTAAGTGTGAGTACATATAACATGTGAAACCATCCATGTACACACAAGTGCCCCATACAGTATAGTCACACTCCTTGCCAATGTAAGGAAAGCACATAGAGGGATGTCATGTTAAGTATATCATATGCACTTAATAAATTAAGTCAGTCCTCTGATATATTTAAAAAATTAACAGTGAGCAATGGTTAGCAATACTCAGCTATGCTTAGCAAGTGTAACCATTGCTAAGATGTAAATGCTAAGCAGTAGGTAGCTCAGCTAAGTGGATTTGCACACTGTTAAACACTGCTCAACAACTTCCCCTTTAAGTGGTGTTAAAACCAGCTTAGCAGGTTTGCTCACTGCTTACCAGAGCTTAACCTTTTCAAATGGTCCAATGAGAGCAAAGGGTGGGAATATATCACTATTTAAATGGCGCAGGTAGGAATATAGCCATAATTTGTTACAGTCCATCTGTACATTTACAATGGCTAGCATAGGAGAGGGAGTTCGCTTTCGGGCACAACTCTGGAGCATTTGGGAGTTCAGGGTCATGGTTGGACTCCTTGTTAAAAACCACAAAGAGAGACTGCTGCAGGACCAGTACCAGGAATCCCAATACAAAGCCAAAACCTGGGACCATCTTGCACTTGACCACACCAATGCTACTGGCATCGCCTGGACTGGTGAACAGGTACGGCACCACTATGCTGACTTAAAGTGTAGGAAGGGCGAGCTCTTAGACTAGTGGATCCAAGATGCATGAGCCCAGAATTCTCCAGTACTGTGTAAGTATCGGTATCAAGTAGTTTTTAACAAATACTAGCCTGAGAATGTAATAGACAGATATGCATAATGTGTGTTTTTCTCCCCTACAGCTGCAGCAGAGAGGGCTGTGAACACGGAAGCCCACGGTGACAGACTGCTGAGGCTGCAACGACAGGTTGGTAAGTACAAATCTATTTTGCAGTATTTTGTTAAATTAGCTAAGAAGGAGTACATTGCTTACTGCTAGTAAAAATACTGTTACTGTGTGAATTGAATAAATAAATAAAAAAGTATGAGTGACGAATATTGAAGTACAATAAAGACCTTTAAAACAACTGTTGTGTTTATTCTCATATGTTGTTGTAGACATAAATGGAATGTATACAGGTTCTTTACAGCAAATATGACTGTAACAGCATACATTAACTGAGGTGCATCTGTGAACAGAACAAGCTGTTAGGAGAAACTGTAGATAGTGTAGCTGTAAAACGAGATATAAATAAAATGTGAAATATATACTGCACTAAGCTCTGAACCCTGAATAGTAATATGGAAAGTATCATTTTGTGTACCATGCAGCTTTGCATTGTGTTAAACTTTGCTTCCCAGATTGTAGTAATCCAAAGGAGTAATGCAAAGTACAATAACTATCTGTCATGCATGCATCACAGGATTAGAAGTTCAGACTGTTTAACCAAGAGACTATTAGGCAGAAAGCAGTGTAGCAAGGAGAAGCAGTTCTCCAATAGCTCAGTGTGATGAGAAATAGATTAGTTGTTAATCTTGCACACCAAGACATGGTTTGAATCCAAGGAGTAGAAATAAGATGTGTGCATATCTACACACAAGGATTCAGGAATAAATGTGAAAAAAGTCAGGTAGTACTAACAAATATTTTCTCCACAGGTTTTACAGGTAAGGAAATGTTGGTAATAGCTGTATGAAGGTATACTAATAAGCTGCGTAAACTGTTCTACCACATGCCAGCAAATGACCTGCATTAACCTTTGCTTTCCAGATAGTAGTAATGCAAATGATTAATGCACAGTACACTATCTGTCATGCATGCATCTCAGGATTACAAGTTCAGATAGTGTAATCAAGAGACTAATAGGCCTAAACTATAGAAACAAGATGCAGCAGTTCCTCAGTAGCTCAATGTGATGGGTAATAGCTTAGTTGCTAACTTTGCACACCAAGGCACAGTTTGAATCCAGTGAATGTAAGTAAGCTGTGTGCATATATACACACAAGGAATCAGGAATAAATGTAATAACAGTCAGGTATTGCTAACACATATTTTCTCCACACGTTTTTCATGTAAGGAAATGTTGCCAATAGCTGTATGAAGGGTATACTAATAAACTGTGTACAACTGTTCAATTGTCCCAACACATGCCTGCAAATGACATACAATATGCATGCTTCCTGAATCATACCTCTCAACTGTACAGATATTCACTGAATGTCCAGATATTTGTCAGAGTTTTGGTCTGTTTTACATAAAGTAGTGGTGTCCGGGCAAATCATTATAGACTGATGTTAGAAAATAATGACAGATACAGAAAAGCCATGCAAATGCAAAATCTGTTAATTCATCAACTGTCTAAGTTTGTAAGAGCAATATCTAAAAATTGTCCATATTTATGGGCCTTTGTCCCACTCTTATGTATGGCTTTGTCTAGATGCCATGCCCTAAGAGGTTGAGAGGTATGTTCCCGATACATGTCTCTCAAGTGTCATGCTGTCATGGCTAGTGGTCACTGCTACAAGTAAACCTGCGCACAGATAGGAAACCAGTTGACATATGCCAGTAGCACACTCACATAACAGCTGTTCAGGGTACCCCTCCTGTGCCACATATTTAACCCTGACATTTATGAGTCCCCTTCAGTCATGTACCCAGAGTTGTCACAGTTTGCCTCATACCATTCCAGCCTGACAGTTTAATAGGTATATTTTTACTACAGACGCTATGGGCCATAGGCAGATGTAAAGTGAAGGCAGACCCAGTACTGAGCAGTACTGCTGTTGAAAATAGCAGCATAAACCATTGTTAATGGACTTTTTGTCTCTCTCCCCCATCTGTATCAATAATTATTACTCATATACAACGGGTATGTTGTGCTCCAACCCAAATGTTGGGACTTGTATTATATTATTGATAATATGTTTGATTGCTTGCTTGAAATACCATTGTTGGTGGCCTGTTGCCATGAATGTTA
>NC_056744.1:1507595099-1507611519 GCF_019279795.1 Protopterus annectens
CTGTAAACCCTTCCTATATCTCTCAAGCATGGACTTAAAGCACAAATCCTTTTTGTAAACCACATTTGGTTTGTGCCCAGTTTTTTCAGGGTACTCTCCATCAGCTCTAAAAATAGTCCATTTGTGGATAATAATGTTCCTTATGCCATCAAAATGTATGTTAAAAGGTAAAATTAATGCACAATGAAAATTAGTACTTTCATGTCTGTTGCCCTCTCCTACCATCAGAAAGTCCCCTCCTGGATTTATTCCTAGCAGGAGGACATACATTACTTCCTGTCTTTTCCTGGTAACCTTGTTGATAATACTGCTGAGGAGCCATAGGGGGTAACCCTTATTCAGCAACATTTCTTTCAAAACTGTACAACCAAGAACAAGTTCAAAACAAGGATTTATCAACACCAATATGATATTCACAAGATGGATGACAAAAATGCATTAGCCAAACATATTATCAGGTTTCTCACACATTCTTTTAAGTATTCTTGTATAGAAAAATTAGTTTTGACTGGGGAGGGGGGGGGCACATGAAATTTTACTTGAATATAAAGAACTGATTTGGCAGCTAAGGAGTAATGCTACTGTACCCCTTGGTTTAAATGAATCCATTACTATAAATAGTATTTTAAAATTAAAAGCTGAATTTGTGTTTTCTTAAGGGCTTGCACATATATATATATATATATATATATATATATATATATATATATATATATGGGGGTATTTGTAAGTAGGAAGTTTGATGCTAGATTTCTTAAAACAGGCAAGGTTTTTTATGTGTGTAAGTGCTTATATGTGTATAACTTTATATTAGATGTATGTATTGTTTTAAGGATTAATTGAGGGGTGGAAGTTTTAGTCATGTGACAATTGCTATATTTAAGCTTAATTGTGATTTTAAACTGTGTTCTGAAGAAGTTTGACATTGTTCTTACGAAAACAGTCAACATTTGGAATAAACTGGTGCTTGTTGATGTTTTTCACTTCATTTTTTTGTTTTTCTAAGTTTTTTTTTGTTTTGTTTTTTATCATTTGTAGTCATTTACTCATAGAGTTGTGATATGTCAGGCAAATCACTGGCAACCTGTGAAGACTGACATTACAACATCTCCTTCTCTTTCTTTTGACTGTTCCCGTTAGGGGTCACCACAGTGGATCATCTGTTCCTATTCTTCCTGTCCTCTGCATCTTGCTCTGTCACACCAACCACCTGCATGTCCTCTGTCACCACAGCCATACATCTTTTAATCTTAGGCCTTCCTCTTTTCCTCTTACCTGGTAGCTTCATCCTTACCATCCTTTTCCCAATATACTCAGCATCCCTCCTCAGCACATGTTCAAACTAACATAATCCTGCTACTCTCTGGCTTTGTCTCCAAACCGTCCAACCTGGGGCTGACCATCTAACATACATATTCCTAATCATGTCCACCCTTGTCACATCCAGTGCAAATCTTAACATCTTTAACTCTGCCACATCGAGCTCTCACTCCTGCTTTTTTGTCAATGCCACTGTCTCCAACCCATATAACATAGCTGGTCTCACTACCCTCTTGCAGACCTTCTCTCTCACTCTTAATGGTACTTGCCTGTCACAAATCACTTCTGACACTCTTCTCCACCCTCCCTACCCTGCCTGTTCTCTCTTCTTCACCTCTCCTTTACACTCGTCATTACTCTGAATTGTTGATCCCAAGTATTTAAACTCATCCACCTTTGCAAACTCTACTCATTGCATCTTCACCATTTCTCTACCCTCCCTCCCATTCACACCCATATATTCTTAGTCCTGCTGACCATCATTCCTTCCCTCTCTAGAGCATATCTACACCTCTCCAGGGTCTCCTCAACCTGTTCCCTACTCTCACTACAGATCACAATGTCATCTGCAAACATCAGAGTCAACGGGGATTTCTCTCTGATCTTGTCTGTCAACCTGTCCATCACCACTGCAAATAAGAAAGGGATCAGAGTTGATCCCTGATGTAATCCCACCTCCACCTTAAATGCACCTGTCACTCCCACCACAGAACTCACCACTGTCACACTACCCTTGTACATATCCTGTAGCATTCTTATGGATTCCTCCCCCACTCCTGACTTCCTTATACAATACCACACCTCCTCTCTAGGCACCCCATCATATACTTTCTCAAAGTCCACAAAGACACAATGCAATTCCTTCTGACCTTCTCTGTACTTCTCCATCAACACGCTCAGAGCAAACATCGCATCTGTACTGCTCTTTCCTGACATGAAACCATACTGCTGCCCACTAATCATCACCTCCCTTCTTAACATAGCTTACACTACTCTTTCCCATAACTTCATGCTGTGACTGATCAGTGTTATCCCTCTGTAGTTACTACAGCTCTGCACATCACCCTTAGTCTTATAATCGGTACCCAAACACTTTTTCTCCACTTCTCACACATCCTCTCACTTTCCAAGATTACAATAAACAATCTGGTTAAAAAGACAAATGCCATTTCTCATAAACACCTCCATGCTTCTACAGGTATGTCATCTGGACCAACAGCCTTTCCATTCATAATCTTCTTCATAGTTATCCTGACTTCCTCCTTGCTAATCTGTCGCACTTCCTGATTCACCATACCCACATCATCCAACTTTCTCTCTCTCTCATTCTCTTTATTCAACAGCCCCTCAAAGTACTCTTTCCATCTGCTCAACACACTCTCCTCACTTGTGAGTATGTTTTCCTCATTGTCCTTTATCACCCTTATCTGCTGCACATCCTTCCTAGCTCGGTTCCTCAATTTAGCCAATCGATACAGGTCCTATTCTCCATCCTTAGTGTCTAACTTTTATACAACTCATCCTTAGCCCTTGCCACCTCTCTCTTTGGCATGTACCTCATCTCCTTATACGCCTGTCTACTTTCTTCATCTCTCTGACAACCCACTTCTTCTTCACCAACCTATTTCACTATATACTCCCCTGTATTTCCTCATTCCACCACTTGGTCTCCTTATCCTCATTTCTCTTGTCCAAATGAAACACCAAGCATCTTTCTAGTCAGCTTCCTTACTAGCTCTGCTGTAGTTACCCAGATATTTGGTGACTCTTCACTGCCACCCACTGATGGTCTTAACTCTTCCCTGAACTGAACCTCACAATCATCATTTGATCCTTGGTGCTGCCCTCAAACTCCTCCTCCTCTTCTTGATCACCAACATCATCCCACAGACAAACATTCCATGCTGCCTAACTACACTTTCCCCTGTCACCACTTTACATTCTCCAAACTCTTTCAAACAGACCCTCCTGCATAGGGGATAATTTGCCTGTGTGCATCTTCCTCCACTCTTGTATATCACCCTAAGCTCCTCTGTCTTGTTAAAATGTGTATTCACCACAGCCAAGTCCATCCTTTTTGCAAACTCCACCATCATCCCACCTTCTGCATTCCTTTGCTTAACAGCATACCAACCCATCACTTCCACTTCCCCTCTGTTCCCTTCATCAACATGTCCATTGAAATTTGCTCCACTCACCACTCTCTCACCCTTAGGTACAGTCATCACCACTTCATCCAACTCACTCCAATGTTTTTCTGTCTCATCCATCG
The DNA here is from genome assembly GCF_019279795.1 of Protopterus annectens. NCBI lineage: Eukaryota > Metazoa > Chordata > Ceratodontiformes > Protopteridae > Protopterus > Protopterus annectens. Next base: position 1,507,598,692 of record NC_056744.1, read on the forward strand.
CACATGCAACTAGTGGAGCATATGCAGTAACAACAGTCATCATTACATCATCAATTTCCAGTTTCATAAACATCACTGTATTCAACACTCTTTTCACCTCCAAAAATGCTCTTGGCATACTGTTCCTTCAGGATAACCCCTACACCATTTCTCCTCCCTTCCACACCATAACAGAACTATTTGGACTGGACTCCGATACAACCAGCCTTACCCCCCTTCCATCTGGTCTCTTGCACAAACAATATATCAACCTTCCTTCTGTCCATCATATCAGCAAGCTCTCTCCCCATACCAGTGACAATGCCAATATTAAAAGTTCCTCCCCTCATTACCACACTCCTGGCCTTTCTTCTCTCTTTCTGCCATATGAGTATCAGACATCCTCTAGGGTATGTCTGTGAATGCAATGGCTACTTTGCTATCAAATGACTTAAGTGTGTTACAGCCATATTATGAAAGTGTCACTAATGTTGGACCATTGCCCCCCATGTATGTGTGGCATCCCCCAGATGTCCTGTTCTAACAGGTTGACAGGAATAACTTTGCATCAAGAGTGTAAATACAGTGTGCCATACTAACATAGAACAGAAATGTATATCAGGTATTACCTGTGCACATATATGTATGAGTCGGTGTACCTGGCCACCTCATAACAACAGACATGGGATGCAAAACATCAGGTAAATAAGCTGTACATGTTGTATATGTGTGTAATCTTAGTTTCTGTGCATCCAACAGAGTTAGATGTCTAAAGCTACTGGTTGTTGCATTGCCCTGACACAGACATGAGTACTAGAATAAGCATGATTATCAGGTTGAAAGTGGGGAGGCATCCAACTATTTTTTAAACTTGCGTCCATGCCTACTACAAACAGCTATATGACCACTGACATAGCTGTATGGACTCAGCAATAACTTAGTTGTACAACCTGTCTCCACCAAAGTCGAGTAATCCCCTTTGCTGGACAGCAGCAATACACAAACCACATAATTGGTCACTATATTGGCTGTAAAGGGCAAAGTAGGAGCAGGCACAAACTTGGCAGCAAGTCAAACTTTGTCTGAATGAGCAACTAAGGTCACAGGTGGATTACTGTAAGGTTAACTATGAGTACAAATTGGACACATCCACCAAGGGCAATCACAAGGCCATTTTCACATATGTCTGCTATCTCAGAGGAAACCACCCAACTCACCCTGTAATGGTGGTCAATCACACCAAATACACACACAATATAGCTATAGTCAACCTGCTGCAGACAGGTGTAGGGCAAACATCACCCCCTGCTCACCACCATCGGTATAGGTGGATATGCACAGCACCTGCACCCCTCCCGTCATCATCATGGAGCAGATGCATACTGCCTAATCAAAGTCAACAAAAACAAGTGTCTATGGGACCTGATAACATTCTTGTCTGTATCCTACATGAATGTAGGCATATGCTTCCAGCTCCATTACACACTGTATGCAAGCAAAGCCTGATCACCACTGACATCCCATCTGCAAGGAAAACTGCCACTATCATCCCTCTACACAAACATGAATGATGAATGGTGGTTTATGCAATTTACCAGCCCTCATTGGGGGGAACATGACACATCAGAACGAAGAGTTCAATGCAGATTCATACTGTGCTAATAGATGACAGGGGTATGATGTGGTTGTAAGTGGTGGCTAATGATATGCAATATTGATGTGCTGGCTCTGTAAATAACTCTGGGCAATGTCTGAGGTCCTGTGATGTGTTTCCCTGTTTATGTCTTCCAAGCAGCATGCAGCATCATCCAGTGTTCACTGCACAGGAAAATGCATCTATTACTGGGGCGCTAATACAGTATCATGCGGTACTGTTCGGCCAGAGCAGACAAAATCTGTGGGAGCGGACTGCCCTGTGGGATGACCTTGTCCACAGAGTAATTACCTTTGGCCACCCTGGTTGCACACACAATCAGGTCAAGCATTGTGCAACTGACCTGATACGTCGTGCCCGGCAAAGGGCTTCTGCCATGGCCAGAGACCATACTGCTACAGGTGGGGGGGGGGGGTCCAGCCACACAGGCTCCAATTACAGCAACAGAGCAGCCCACACATGACAGCCAACACATGAAACACCAGTCGTGAAGGTGGGTGGCACCCAGGCAACAGGCAAGGAGTGTCCAGGTAAGGCCACAGTGCACATCAATTTAATCACGTAGCAGTTGTACTGTCTTCTATAGATTATCTAGATGCATATGTCAGTTCAAACAGCATTTGTGGGTGGGGTTTAGTAATGCACACAAGTGCACATATATGGTGAGGGACAGCAAATTGTGTACTATCATAGCTTATACTGTACCTGTGCAGAAATGTAGCATTCATCTTGTACCAATGCCAACTGTGAGTCTGCTGACAATACCTCTCCCCCACAACTACATAGGTCCCTCTGGTCTGCATGTGGGACAGCAGACTGAATCCATTGAGTATGGGAGTTTCCTGTTGTGGCTCATCAGTACCTCAGACATGTTAAAGTCATGCATGTGAACATGCACACAACTGTTACTCTCAACCATTTTGCAATATCTGCATGTTCACTTGTGGTGGGTTTAACTGCAGTGCATCCCAGTGGTCATCGCAGGGGCCTATTTGCAGGAGATGTCACATATCTGTAGCATACCTCACAACCTGTCATTGCAAGAAATGTGGATAAAGGCTGTCAATATGGGTTGATGAAGGCCCAAAACCTAGGGAATTATGTTATAACTTAGTGTTATACAGTGCATATAAATGGTATACGCACACCTGTTAGAATGCCAGGTATGTGTGATATACAAAAATGAGAGCAGAATAGAACATTTCCGAACCCTTCCAACCTGTCATGTGATCTATGACCTGTACAATTCAATCGTAAAACAAATCTATTAGGGGAACAATTATGACACATAAAAAACTGACAGGAAGCTAGATGCATACATGTGCACAGGCTGAAGCTAATACTGTGTAGAAGCAGCTTTCAATATTATTACAGCATTAAGTATTATTGGGTACTTACCTGCCATCAATTACAGAGACTCCTTGATTAACAGCAAATAACGGTCAGCTGTCCTACCAGGATTATCTTAAATTTAGTCATTTGCCTGTTACAGCAACAACCATAGTTTGCATACAGCTTATGAAGCAGCAAAGGGATCTCATTTGTGAAAGGTATCAGCCCAGAGAAGGGTACACAACACAATTTCCACAGCATTACATATACCATGGAACACAGGGAAGGCAGTCATCAAATGGTGGTGGAAATATGGGGCAATAGTGACATTGCAAAGAACTGGACATCCATCCAAATGTGTGGAAAAGACAAGACCCAAACTGTTTAGAGAGGCTGCCAGGAGACCTACAGCAACACAACAGGAATTGCAGGAATCTCTGGCATGTACCAGTTGTGTACTACATGCAACAACAATCTCCCATGTTCTCCACATGTCTCACCTATGGGCTAGGTTTGGAAGATGGAAGCCTTCCCACACACAGAACAACAACTAGGTCTGATGAATTTTTCAAGAAAAATACAACAGGTCTCCCAATAGCATGTGGGGAAATGTGTTATGGTGTAGAGACCAAGGTTGCACTTTTTGGCCATGATACCAGAATGTTTGTTTGGCACATGAACAACACTGCATCACCAAAAGAACACCATCCTCATGGTGAAGCATGGTGATGGCAGTGTCCAGCTTTGGGGTTGCTGTTCATAAGCTGGGAGTGGACCTTTATCCAAGGTGGGGGGGATTAGGAAAAGTTTAAGATACCAGTCCCTTTTGGCCCAAAATCTTCATGTGTCTGCTAGAAATTTGTAGCTGGAGAGGACTTATACCTTTCCACACAACAATGGCCCATACCATACATCAAATTCCATAAAGGAATGTCCTCACCAGAAGACAATCAATGTTTTGAATGGCCGAGCCACAGTCCACACATGCATCCAATAGAATATCTGTGGGGTGCCCTGAAGAGGCCTGTGCAGAAGTGATGCCCTTGCAATCTGAGAGAGTTGGAGGGCTTCTGCAAGGGACATTGTACAAATATTGCTAAGTTGAGATGTGCCATGCTGATACACACCTTCCCAAGAGGACTGACTGCTGTTATGAAATCAAAAGGTGCTTTAACAAAATATTAGTTTAAGGGTGTGCACAGTCATGCAACCAGCTTATTGTACATATTTCAACTTCTACATGTTACCCCTAACTGATGTGTTTGTTCTGCACAGGTTATAGGTCACATTAAAAGTGGGAAATGTTATCATATGATTTATGTGGTCTCATGTTATATATCAGACAAGCCTGGCATGTTAACAGGGGTGTCTACACTTAGATTATCCACTGTAATCTTAGACAGTTGTTAGTGTAACGGGTTCTGTTTTAACATACATGTACTGCAGGTTTTGACATGTGAGACTCAAAATATATCATTAATTAGTGACATCAGTCCTCATATCATCCCAATAATGTGTCAGACAAACGCAAGATTTATGATGAACAGACCAGAAATATGAGTCATGTATGTAGACATTCAGCGACACTCTGCACAGTTGAGAGGTGTGTTCTGTAGGAGTTGCCAGTGTGCTATCCAGGTGAACAGCAATTATGTGTACATGGGTGTAGTGTGTGTTACTTGAAGGCCCATCACCTACTAACACTACTCACATATCACAGAGGTGTATATAAGTAGTAACATTAAGTGAAAAGGGCTGCACTGCATGATGTTGAGGGCCTGTCCAGGGTATGTATGTAGTGGTCTGAATGTGTTGTGAATGTCATCAGTTGGCTATTGTGAGGTCTGTGTTATGCCTGTCTGCCACCTCACCTGTATGTGTGTGTGTGTGCATGTGTGCATGCGTGTGCATGTGTAGCAGCAAACACTATAGTGCAGGTATCAATTTACATATGTTGTCTTTCCTCCACAAGTGGTCATGGTGGTCATGGTCCCTCCCACTCAGAATCTGATGTCAGTATCTCTCCAGACTCTGGCAATGATAATGGTCATATTCAGGCACAGGTGGTGTTGTCAGGGGCTGAATCTGTGCCATCAGTTGGTAACCCGCAGTCATCCACAATGTCTCCACACACAGTCACACTGCCCACACATGCCACATCACCAGCAGCCACAGAGGATGGACAGTTGGTAGGTGGTGGCATGGAACAGGCTAGTGTGGTGACTATGGCAGGTGTGAGTGTAGACACTGGCCATAGCTGGAGTCCAGGTGAGGTCCCACACAGGTGGATGGACAGGGGCACTCACAGGAGGACTGCTGCACATCAAGCTGCTTTGCAAGTGCCACAGCAGATGTCACCAAATTCATGTTTTGGGCTGTCATGGATGCACAGCCATGTAGTGAACACAACACCAGACAAATACTCAGGGATGTAGCTCTTCTTGATATGCATGGTGACATACATGACCTTGTTGAGGCCACACGCCAACATGCTGAGGTCATGAATAGACAGTGGGGTGAGACCTTGGCAATTCTTGACTATGGCATAGCTGTGCTAGAGCATGTGGTGGGAGATGGGCATCATCCATGTGGACGTAGCTCAGCACCAACATCAGTTGATAGTCTATGGGGCCATGCAACTCCACACTCCCACAGTGGCAGTGACACCAGCACTATCAAAAATGGATTGCTGTCCACATTATAACAGAGCAGGCCATGGGCATGTGGTCCTGGCTGGTCCCATTAGAGACACTGATCCAACAAACAGCAGTCACCATCAGGAAGCAGTACTGCATCTGGCCTTGTGGCTGCTGGTGTCAGTGAGACCTCTGGCAGGAGCAGTTTGCATGTCCATGGTCTGAGACGGTGAACTGGACACCCTGCCATATATGGTCCACAGCTGTCCAACATACCCTTGTATAGCCTGGGCAGCTACATGGTGTGAATGTGTGAATACATACACACAGACATCTGTATCACAGACAGGTCATCTCCTGACACACACAGCACCTCTTCACAGCCCATCTATAGGATATCCCTCCAAACACACACATAGATGTCAACCATAAGGCCCAGCCTAGGCCTCTGGTAAACCCACACAACACCCTGTGCATATGATGATACCTGTGCCACATCCCTGTCATCCATGCTATCAATGCAGGGACGGGCTAATATGGGTCTGATGCACAGGGTGAATTTAGTACAGTGTAGCTATCTAATACTGTGTAAGATGCTGTCTGCTTGCATTTGTTATGGGTACACATAAAGGTGTATGTAGCTTATTAGCCATGATGCTTTACTGTTGTTAGTACCACTGACTGAATGTAGTCTGACATGCTGTATTCTGTTTGTGTTCCAGGTTTCCAGGTGTCTGTGTATTTGCAGGCTGTGGCCCTGCAGACATTACCAACGTGAAGTATGGCAGAGTGGAAATACACAGACCGTTTCAGAGCCGAGGTATAGTTTTATATGTATGTTTACCAGGTGTGTATGCATGCAACAGTGTATGATGGACACTGTTGTCAGACAGTGTGACCTTGCATACATCCCCCTTGTCACAGGCAGGTAGCCTTCAGACATGTCACCTTAGTGTTGTGTTGCATCACAGGCTCATACATATGGAACAGGTTACTGGAGTACTGTCAGTAGGTCCCTCACAAGCTTAGCCATTAGATTGACTGAAACAGATTCATGTATCAGCACCTGTCACCCCTGCCATTTCTTTCCCATACACTCAACCCTGATGCAATTGGTGAGAGCATGCATGGTACTGTGTATGACAGGTTTGTGGTGTGTATTCCTGAGTTCACAGCATGGAACAGGGAAACATAATGGTATATCCTTTGCATACCCACAGTAAAGTCTGACACAGGGGATGTGCATACAGTAACACAAGCACAGTTGGCAATAGACAGATTCATAAACCTACATATCCACCTTAATGTACTATAGTGCTACATATACATGACATACACCACATAGATTATATGTATGGGACATAACTCACTACCCTTTACAACATGTGATGTTGTGAATGCCTTCATGGATGGTGAGATAACCCACCAGAAATAGCAGCTGGAGTCATCTGTTGCTCCTACAAGCCTGAACAAGTGATAGGGTAATAGATATTGCATCAGTAGGATGTTTCAGTCAGGTATGATATCTGATACTGGCATTTGTGTCAGTACACTAACTGTGTCCTATTTGGCAATAATATCACATACATGGCCATTGTTAGGGAACACAGACCACATATGGGTTGGAAACATCCAGCTATTCCATAGACATCTTTACAGATGACTGGTATGGGCTGTACAAAGGTTTAACATGCTGCATGTGAGGCAGATGTCATTAACATGCTATTAAAAGTAATGCCATTGAGAGGTGGTAAACAGGCATGGTTGGTACACACATAAAAATGGTATAACCCACACATGATATAATTTTCACACACACACACACACACACACACACACACACACACACACACACACACACACACACACACACACACACACACAGTTGCCAGTATTTGGATTAGACCCCCTATGTATCTAGTTATTTCTCCTATAGTGTTACACAGTTATCCAATGCACCATGGAGCTTATAAGAATTCACCTTGTCCCAAGGTACTTCTAAGGTGAATGACATCAGCAGGCATTGTAAAGTAGGATGATGGGAAGTGTACAGGGTGGTACACAACTCAAAATGGCATAACCCACACACAATATGATTCTCACACACATACACACACATTTGTCAGTATTGAGATTAGAACCCCTACTTATCTAGTTATTTTTGCTATAGTGTTAAGCAGTTATCCAACATACCATGGAGCTTATATGAATTCATCTTGTCTCAAGGTACTTCTAAGGTGAATGACATCACCAGGCCTTGTAAAGTAGGGTGATGGGAAGTGTACAGGGTGGTATACAATTCAAAATGGTATAACCCACACATACACACTTATTCACCCAAACAGACATTTGCCAGATATTTGAGTAGAACCCCTGCCTATCTAATGATTTCTTCTGTAGTGTTACACAGTTATCGCATGCACTACAAAGCTTACTGGGCTGACAATTGGTCAAAGGTGCTGATAAGGGGAATGACATCAGGAAGACTGACAAAGCAGGGCACTGGGTGGGAAACGTATCTAAATACTACATTTTACAAACATACACACTTATGCACCCACACACACATTTGCCGGATCTGAGAGTAGAACCCCTGCGTATCTAGTGATTTGTATTGTAGTGTTACATAGTTATCAGATTCGCTACAGAGCTTACTGGGCTGACAATTGGCCAAAGGTGCTGATAAGGGGAATGATATCAGCACACTGATAAAGTGGGGCACTGGGAAGTGTTGTGGGTGGGAATGTCCTAAAACTGTTTCACCTACAAATACACACAAACTCCCTCATTCTTGCACACACAACTGTCACACACACATACATCATACAGTTGCCAGTATTGAGATTAGAATCCCTACCTATCTAATTATTTGTACTATAGTGTTACACAGCTATCACATGCACTACAGAGCTTATAAGGGTGATAGGTGTCCAATTGTACTTCTAAGGTGAATGACAGCAGCAGATCTTGTGAAGTAGGGCAATGTGAAGTGTACTGAGTGGGAAAGGTTTCCTAATACTTAGACCTATGGACACACACACACACACACACACACACACACACACACACACACACACACACACACACACATGCACACACATGCTCACACACACACACACACACACACACACACACACACACACACACACACACACACACACACACACACACACACACACACATAAGCAGGTGATGTGATATTATAAACCCAACCTCCGTACTATTACACAATGGGGCTCACCTTTTATGCTGGCATATGCAACTGTTTACAACTGGTATGTCACTGTCCACAGCTGAACATCACTGTATGCTATTCAGGGTATACATGTGTGAGACTCACTCTGTCTGTGTCCCCCTGTGTCTCTCTCTCTCTCTATCACTGTCTGTCTCTCACTTACCCACATGTGTGTGTGTGTATGCTTGATATATGTTGTTATTTGTTGCCCATATATATGTTTGTGTATCTCATGCAACAGATGCAGATATATCACATATGGGCCACCTACAACTAGCTGAAGGTAATCTTGTTTGATGTGTGTGTGTGGAGACAGTTGAGGTGTAAATAGCTGTGTGTATGCATAGACATATATATATATATATATATATATATATATATATATATATATATATATATATATATATATATATATATATATATATATATATATATATATATATATATATATATATATATATATATATATATATATATATATATATATTTATATATATATATATAATACAGTCAAATAGTCCAATGTGGGTTCCAACATGTGCTGTGAGTCTTTAAGTGTAGGAACATGCCCAGTGTGACCACTTATAGTTAGAGTGTGACTCCATTCCAGAGATCGGTGTACTGCAGTCCAGGGTTTGTGTGCTACAGCCATACCTTTCAAGAGTACACAGGACATTTCTCGGGGTACTGGGTTTGTTTAGCAGACATTGTCTAACATATCTGTAGTCTGACACTGCAATGTATTATGTCATTACCTATTGCCAGACATCCTCAGATCATGACAGTGCTTTACCAGAGGAATTCTAGTTGTATGATGCATAGACCAATACTATGAAGGCAGATATGTACATCCTTGCCCAACAAGAATATTTATGAGGTGTGGCTACAGCAAGTTGAGTGCTGATGAGTTGTGTAAACAGTCCAGCAAATTGTTAATATACTGTCTGTCGATCTCCTGCTTGTGTGGTATTTTTCTAACCTGAGATGTCATATCCTTTGTGTGACCATACCTCTCACCTGTACATTTACTGGCAGGTTGTCCAGGTGTTTGGCTAGAGGTTTCATCCTGTCTAAGTAAACTTGTGTTTTTATGGCAAGTTAGTTACATATAATTGAAGAGTGATGTTACAAAATAATGACATACATTACTGTTTCAGACTACATAACCTTCAGACAATTCCCTCTACTGCAAACCGCTCACCCTACCAACTTTCTCAGTATGTAAGGGTGATATTTACAACACATGCCTATCATTGTGCCTTTATTCCACTTTAATTTTTGCCCTTGTTCAGATGTCTTGTCAGAGGTTGGTAGTTATGGGTGTGGGTACAGAGTGCATTGTACTGTGCAGGCATGTCCATTATATGTAAAAGCAAACATACAAAAAATGATTATTGAAAATAACCACTGGCAACAATATCAAAAAGCACTATATTCACAAAAGCCTTAGCACCTCGGCTACACATCCTTCAAGGTGTCCATTATATGTGTAGTGTATTCCACATAGCACTGTGACTTCCAGGTATGTCAGTGGCAGAGAAGCGGGTGTCACTGACATGCATAACAGTTGGCACTGCAGTTATCTGCCCATGTCCCTGTCAAAGATGGCACTGTACCTAGGGCACTACAAGACAACTGACAGGAGAACGTGCTGGCCCTTTCCTGACAGTATTAACCACACATGCACATAGCTCATTAACCCCTGCAAATTGTGGACAGGCAACATGTTTTCATGTATATTAGTACAGCCCTGCCAATGTGTGCTATGCTACTATTTCCCTGCAAGCATACATGTTACTGCACTTCTGTGGGTATATGGGGGGGGCACACCTGTCAACTGTACACGTTTACACAGACTGTGCTGATATTTGCTTTACATTTTGGTTCCATTTACCATACTATTATACCCTGTCTTGGGCCTAGTTGTCTATCAGTAAAGAGTACAGGTTAGATTGTAATGGCATACATTTGAGTTTCAGACTTCTTACCCTTCATAGCCTTACTGCAACTGTGAGTCCTGCTGTGCTATCACTGTATGAGTCTGTAGGGGGGTAATTCAATATTGCCACCATTTGGGTGCCTTTACCAGATATTTCTCTCTGGTTTTCTGCAGCTGACTTGCTGTGTGGGTCTGAGGGGTGGGTATTGGACCCCCACACTGACATCCATGCCTGTGACCTATGACCCCCCAGTAAGTTGTCCCCACTGAAGTGGGATTTGCCACCTTGGGTACAACTGCATAGTGTGTAGAGGCCAGTTGTGGGCAGACATTTCATAGTGTCCCACATAGCTGTCAGTTGTCTGCTGCTATCACAGTAGCCCATCCCATTCCCTTGCATGAATGCAGCATTACCATAAGTATGCTACCAAAAATACTACTCCATTCATTTATTGTTAAGAAGACTGACTTATCTTGTGCCTGTGGCAGTTGTGAGGATGGTGCTTGAGGGCCTCCTATGTTGGATGCACACAGTACACTGCCTAAACATGGTACGTTACAGGTAATGTGATGTGTGTGTCATCCATTTTACTGTGTGTGCAAGTCAGAGAGAGAGGTGTCAGTGCCTGGTGTCTCTACAGTGTCAGTGTGTGTGCTATATATTGCCTCTTTACCAAGACCTGAGCATACTGGGCACACGTCCATCTGCTTACAGGAGCAGGCTCAGGGGCCTCCCCCTCTGAGTCCCTATGTGCCTGTGGGGACCTTGGCAATGGTAGTGGGTTGTGTGGCACTTCCCCATGCTGTTCCTGCTGCAGCTGTTTCTGCAGGATCATATTGTGTAGCATGGCATATACTATGAACATGTGTGCACATGTGGTTGGAGAGTACTGCAAGGCACCACCAGATATGTCAAGACAGCAGAACTGTGACTTGACCATCCCAGACACATGCCCTATAATGATCCTGGTTTGTGCGTGTACCTCATTATGGCATTCTTGTGTGGGTATGTGTGCATTTCTGATGGGTATCATCATCTACGGTTCAAGTGCATAGCCAGCATCCCTCACCAGATGGCCATACGGGATGACCCCAGTGGCAAATGCCTGGTACAGCTATGACAAATGCCAGATGTGTAAGTCGTGATAGCTTCCAGGGCTGCAGGCACACACATTCATGATAATGACCTGGGCATTGCACACGACCAGGAAGTTGATGGAGGGGAATCCCTTGTGATTTATGTAGACCCTACCCTGTTCACCGGGTGGTGTTTTGATGTGGACGTGCATGCAGTCTATCACACACAGTACCTCCAGGTTTTCTGCTATATGGTGGAAGAGATGCATATTGCTGGTCCTCTCCTCACAGGTGTTGGGGAAATAAATGTGCTCACCAGCATGTGTTTGCATGGCATGCAGGAACTGTTGGAGTACCTTGGATGCAGATGCCTGTGAGACCCCCATGATGTCCCCAGTAGGTCTTCAGAAAGTACCTGTAGCTAGTATTCCTAAGGCTGCACATACCTTGGTATCCACTGGGATGGGTTCCCGTCTGTTGGTACTGGATCTGAGCTGAGGTCGGCACAGCTCAATAAGTTGCTGAAGTAGGTCTATGTCCACCCTGTAGCAGTCTGCTATCTCCAGATCATGTAGCCCCTAGCAGGTTACCCTGGGTCTGAACACTTTTCTCCTCCTCCTCAGTCTGTGGTGGTCATCACCATTATTCTCATCAGTGCCCTCAGCCTCCAGCACATACTGATAGATGAGTGCAACAGCAGCCCCTAACATTTTTGGGGATAAATTCCCCCTCATGTGTACACCAATATTGCAAGGTTTGTGGGAAAAAACAGACTGTAAGGGTTTTGCACAGTTTTTACTGTTGTGCTACAGATGCTGCCTGTATGATTGGCTGGCTACGATACGTTCCACCTACTTGGTATTTTAATTATACTTGATTGCTTTTATTCTGCTAGTTCCCTTTTTGTTTCTTTTTTTCCCTTCCCATTCCTGCCGCTTTTAAGCCCCGTGGAGCACCACACAAACCTGCTGTCCAT
>NC_056744.1:1507612019-1507660499 GCF_019279795.1 Protopterus annectens
TATATATATATATATATATATATATATATATATATATATATATATGTATTTATATAACATGCAGTGCAGCCATACCTCAGAGCCATACCTATCAACCTCTTAGTGCAAGAAATCTGTACAAAGACTGTACAAAGGAGGGGGGGGCGGGCTACATATAGGCACATATTTCAAATATTGCTGTTATAAGCCAACATTTGTACAGTGAACGGGTGCATTTCAGCAGAAACTTCTGAAGGATATGAGGATGGGAACTGACATGTTATGTCATTATTCCCTAACACAAATCCTTGGATCATAACAGTGATTTATCAGAAAAATTCAAATAAACTGGTAAATAGAACCAAAGTATGGGCCAAACATCTGGACATTCTGCCAAAAGTCTGACAGTGGAGAGGTACGCTTGAAACTCCTTAGTGCAATGAATGTGGACCAAGCCTGACAAAGTGGGGGTACAAAGGCATGACAATAGAGACATATCCAACATATGTGAGTAGATAAGCTGAGAAAGTTGCTGTACTACTGCTGTTAGTTCTAACATATATTGACTGAAATATCACACGTTTGGGGCTTAATTGCATCTCATAATATAGTAACCCCAATCCTCACATCATCCCACTGATGCATCAGGAATACATAACAGTTATGGGGACCATACCAAAGGTATTGGCCAGACAACTGTATAGCCTACGAATATATGGACATAACGCAACATTAGGGAAACTTCAGTGAGCTACCAAGCACTGTCCAAACTACAAGCAGACTGACATAACACTACCCAAGTCCAGTTCTGGGGCTGTACACATGCATTCCAAAGATAACAGGCACTACAGGAATGTAACACTACTGGAAAAGAGATACTGGTGCGAAAGTGCATACCCACAACCAATTGTATCACAGTCACGGTGACATACCAGTAAGTAAACTGAACACTGCACTATAATGACAGTGTGAACACACATATCCCATTTGTCACTCACATATTACCCATACATATATTGCCACAAGCTCCAGTGTAGTGGGAATAATGAGGTGTTACAGGACATGTCATGGTCTACCTGTACAAGCATATAACAGCAGATATGGAACCAGAAACTGGAGCAGCATGCACAGTCAGATAGAAAGGGGTCATGCCAGTCATATGTAACCCCTCCTTACACAGCCCAAATAACACGTACTCATGAAACTTCTACACAATCCTGACAGTCTGTTAACAATTGCCAGACATACACAAACCTCTCAAATGTACAGTTCACCTCAGAATATACAAGCTCAGGACTCATACCTATGGCCTCTTTCCTGTAACATGTCTGTGGGTCTACTACATCACTGGGATGGTAACAAGAATGAAGGCAATAAATAATGATACTAAGTACCTCTAAGCCTTATAGTGCATGACATCTGGACAAAGCCTGACATAATTTGGGGACAGAGGCACAAACACAGGTGTAGATTGGACATATTGCTGTTATAAATTAAGACAGTTGCTGATGTTACCAGGTTTGTTATAACCTATCCTTTATGAGGAATATGAAGTCAGTAATGCCAATGGATGTTAACATTTACTGACTGCATTCCCCAGAGTCCTTAATTGATTTTCCAAGGACAACAACTGTCTGGGGAACAGACAAACGTGTGGCCAGTCTGTGGACAGCATGCCAATGGAGTGGTATGTCAGAGACATATCACTTTTAGATGTGAAGTCACTCAGTAAATGCATGTCCAGAAAAACCCTGTCAATCTATCAGCCATCCAAGAGTATAACAGCACTAATGACATACAGACTGTTCACGATTCTGGAGATATGTCCCCAATGTTATTGGGCTGTCTCCCACCTATAGTCTGCAAATCTGCAGCCCCCAGACCTCTGTAATGTCCCTCATACAGGCAAGGAAAAGGGGCAATGCCCACATGAAGGACATCCCATATGTTGGAACTAGCAGCAGTGTCCAGGCCAACAGCACAATACTATGTGGGCACCTACATAGATGTATGGCCTTATTAATACCTGACAGGACAACACCAACCCCTCAAGGTAGGGTGGAAGCCTGTGGTGGACAGCAGACATACACAAGTACCATCATAGGTTAAATTAATCTCTGGATGGGGCCAAGAAGGAACAGGTGCCTCACTGGAAGCCATCGCACCTTGGTCTGCAGAATGAAATAAGATCACTGGTGCTGTACCCTACAGCTGTCTATGAGTGCAAACTAGATACATCCAATAAGGCCAATCACTAGGCCTTCCAGACATGTGCCTGCAATTCCAGAGGCAACACACATATCTGCTCTATAGTGGTGGTCAATAACACCACATACACATATGATATATATATATATATATATATATATATACATATATATATATATATATATATACATATATATATATATATATATATATATATATATATATATAGGCAAATGGCTGCAGACTGATGATGTGTACACATCACCACCCCGTCTCTAAATAGGAACACATGTGTATGTACAGCACCTACCTTCCTCCCCTCATGATCACACAGTAGGTCTGTAATGCCCTCTCAAAGGCAACCCATAGAGGTCTCCATAGGCCTGATACCCTTTCTGGCTGCATCCTACATGAGCACAGGGATGGCTTCTCAGACCCATTCTGCAGTGCAATCTACCACAGCCTGAACACTGATATCATCTCATCTACACAGAGGACAGACAGAAAAAAGATAGGAAATAGGTTATGCATTAGCATGAATGTTTGGAAGACTAGAAGTCCGAAACTGACATGTATGCCATTACTACATAACAGCAGTCTTCAATGGCATGGCCAAAAACACAGTACTCTACAGTTAATACAATAAGATGATATTAATATCCAATAGGAGATACATAAAAATATACAGCTCAAACACCCATAACAGGATAGAGTAGTACTCACAGTTCCAGCTTTGCATGCAGGTGTGCATATTTCGAATACTACAATAGGCAATCAAATTTTACATGGAAAAGCAGTGTTAAAAGTTTTAGTTTAATAGTACAACATGTGTTAAATTATTTTTGTCAGCCAGTGTAGTGTAGCTGGTGTAACATGGAAGTGTGAGTGCATATAACATGTGATTTCACCCATGTATACACATGTCCCATACAGTATAGTCACACCCCTTGCTACTGTAATGACAGCACATAGAATCATGTTATGGAAAGGAAATCATATACACTTACTAAATGAAGTCATTACTCTGCTATTTTATAAGACTGGAATGTGAACAATGGTTATGAGTGCTCAGTTATGCTTATCAGGTTTAAACATTGCTCAAACATGAATGCTAACCAGCAGTTAGCTAAGCTAAGCAGATTTATGCACTGATAAGCATCGCTAAGCGAAGCCTACACAGTGTAAGTGCCTATATGTTTAACTGTATATTAGCATAGCTTACCATGACGCAAACCCGCTCAAACCCACTTAAAGCCTCTCATATCTGCCTTAATCACTCTGTCGCCATCCGCCCAGCAACAAAATAAACAGCCCTTGTAGATCTTGAACCCAGGACCCTGTACACCACAGTGAAAGCAATTTACTGCTAAGCCATCTGAGTTGTAGCCTTTTCTTATGTCTTTTCAAAAATATCATGCATTACAGCCAGTTTACAATAGGGAAGAAACACTGTGGAACCAGGAATGATTGGTATTTATATATATATACATATATATATATATATATATATACATATATATATATATATATATATATATATATATATATATATATATATATATATATATATATATATATATATATATATATATATATATATATATATATATATATATATATATATATATATATACACCCCATACCCTCCTACTTTAATATTCCAACTCCGAGATCGCACCACAGTGGGGTAAGGGAAATCTCCCATTTACCACTATATGCAATAGCGCTAAACGGGAGATTTCCCGTACCCTACCTGCAATGCCAACACTCAGATGCACACACAGACACACACACACACACACACACACACACACACACACACACACACACACACACACACACACACACACACACACACACACACAACATGCAGAGAACCTTGCCGCCTTGCATACACACCCAAATTTATACAATTTTACTTACCTGGCACTTCCACTTTAAACCTTCGATGTTTTGAATATCAATGTTTTGGTCTTGATGATCAGAATTTCGATTTTCTGAACATTCGATGATTAAAAGTGGATCCATACATATATATACATATATATGTATAAAAAAAAAAATATATATATATATATATATATATATATAGAGAGAGAGAGAGAGAGAGAGAGAGATCTGCATATACACACATGTATGGGGATACAGATATATGTAAGGGAACGAATCAAAATGAACACAACATATATATATATATATATATATATATATATATATATATAATTTTTTTTCTCTATAACATGCAGTGCTGTCATACCCCACAGCTCCTTAGTACAAGGAGCCTGGACCAAGCTAGGCGAAGTGGGGGGACAAGGGCATGGAAATAGGGGCACATTGGAAATTATTGGGTAGATAAACTGCAGAAGTTGCTACAGTAACACCATCTGTCTTAACTTATATTGAATGCAGTATCAGATGTCTGAGAAACCAATTGCTTTTCATATGTAGTGAGTACATCGCACACATCATCCTACTGAATTGTCAGCAATACACACCTGTCATGGGGACCAGACCAAATATATGAGCCAGACAACTGTATGTCCTATAAACACCTGGATGATTGGGACCTAAGAGCGCAGCTATGTAACATTAGGGAAACTACACTGAGCTGACAAGCATGTCACCCAGTACCATCCAAACTACAGTCAGGACAAGACATCACTACCCCAAAGCAGCTTTGGGGAATTACATACGCATTAGCTATTACAGCATGCACTACAGGAATGGAACTGCACTGACAAACAGCCAGTGGAGTGAAAGTGCATACACACAATTGCATCACAGTCACAGCTGCATACCGTTAAGCCTACCAAATGCTACAGTATAATGGTTGTGTGGACAGATATATCCTTAATGACAGTCACACAATGACCCTACATATATTGTGCCAGGTCACAGTGTAGCCAGAATTGTGGGCTGGTATGGAACGTGTCTCAAAATGCCCATACACACATAAACTGCTGATAGACAACCCATAACTGGAGCAGCATGCACAGTTGGATACAAAATTACCCATGCCACTGACATCTGCCCCCCCCACACTCCTACACAGTCCAACTAATAAGTGCAAAGTACGCTGCTACAAAATCATGAGAGGCCATGCACAATGCCAGACATACACAACTGAAATGACTGAAGATAGTAAACAGAAAAAAAAACAGCCAGTAATCCACACATATTTAATATACTCTGATGTCTCTGCCAAAGCCTTCAAGTATTGAAACATTACAAAACATGCTTGCCTTAAATACAAGAGGCAATTAACACTTAATTACATATTTAAATAAACACCCACCAATTACACTCCTCATTTAACCCCCTAGTAGCTAAAGTATCAAAGGTTAAAATGTAAATTTATTATTTACATAACAATTGTTCTAAATGTTCACTCAAACTGAGAAACAGACCTTTTCCAAAACAATATCTTGTAACCCACTAATGTTCCCATGGTGAAATGTATTAAAATGTACAACTATAGAGCTTTCTGCTTTCATATTAGTAATATCTCTCACATGTTCTAAGAGCCTAATTTTAAAACACTTCTTACTCTTCACCACATAAAGTTTGTTACAAGGGCATCTAAGAGCATTCTATATACACCGACCTCTTGACTGTACAAATTTCACCATGCTGTCCAGCCTTTGCCCTCATATTTATGGCCGCTTCCCCACAACGATGGGATGATAACAGGAATGACAGCACTAAATAATGATAGATCATACCTATCAACCTCTTACTACATGGAATCTGGACAAAACCTGACATAATTGGGGGACAGAGGCCTAAAAACAGGGCCATATTTTAAACATTGCTGTTATACACTGATAAAGTTGATAGTGTTACAGGGTTTGTTGTAACATATCTTTTTTGAGGGAAATTAAGTCAGAAGCACTAATTGATGTTGCCATTTACTGATAGCAATCACCAGAGTATGCTACTGATTTTCCAAGGGCAAGACTTGTCTGGGGAACAGACCAAACATAACAGGCAAACCTCTTACCATTATGTGGATAGCCATACAGTTTAGAGCTATGCAGACACCTAACTTTGTCAGACTGAAAGTCATGCAGAACTAGCATGTCCAGACAAACCCTGTTAAACTAGCAGTCTTCAAACCATATAACAGCAATATACACATTCTGTCCCTAAGTCTTAAATCTTCTCCACCATTTAGTTGGCCCGTCTCCACAAGTCTTGTTGTAAGAGCTATTCCCACCTGCTGTCTGTAACACTGTTGCTCACGCATCTCCAGGATGTCTTCTTCAAAGGCAAGGTAAAGGGACAATGCCCACATGAAGTATTCAATTAAAGGAGTGTGTTGCCATGACCTTGGCTATTGGAAGAACTACACAGATGCTCTACATGCAGTTAGCAAGTGGGGAACACCAATTGGTGCACAAGCCATCACCTGGTCATAAGCTCTACCTACAAATGCAAGCTGCCACCTATTCAAACCATCTCTATACCAGTAGGTGAGAGAGAGAGAGAAAGAGAGAGAGAGAGAGACTGACTGCAAGTCAGGATACAAAACCAGACAATATTACTGATCTACTGTAAAAAATGGTACGGGAAACAAGTAAGCATGTAATTGAATGTAGCAGGTGGTCTGTAATAATGGGAAATAGTAGGTTGAAAGAATATGTCTCAACAAGACTTGCACTGATGTACTGCTGAACAGCACCTATGACTATAGCATCTGGCTCTGTCTGCAGTGACATAGATCACAGCTCAGGCCCTTGACTCACCCCAGGAAAGGACAGCTCACATATGGCAACTACTGGAGTGTCTGTCAAACACTACTGACTGTGCCACTACTAGGCCAGCTACTGGGCTGCTGTACATATCCACATGTTACCTGTAAATATAACTATGATACACATGTTTGCCATGCAAATCTATGAAACCTATACAGAACATGTGCATAGTGAAGTACTGTTGCAGAAGTGTGTGTTGAACTGCATGTAATATAGTGAGTTCATACCATTCAGCTGTACAGTGTTGTGCTGGATAATAATCACATTTGTGCCTGATATCTGTAGTCACTTACACATAGAGTTGTGTTATGTCAGGCAAATAAATGTCAGGTCTGTGAACAATGACATCATAACATAATAGCCTAGTTATGAATGTTTGACATTCTCCAGGTTATCACTTGATGGCAAAGCCTAATGTGCAATCACCTTACTTATGTATGGCACAGCTATATTAATACAGTGTCAGTACTGATGTGCCTTTGCCACCCATTTATGTGTGCCACTTTACAGATGTCCTGCTATGACTGAGCAGCAAGACTGCAGATACCGTGTGCCATACTAACATATAACAGAAATATATACCAGGTATCACCTGAGCACATGTATGTATGTGTATGTTCATCTGGAAGGCATGAAACAGCTAACATGGGTTGCAAGCAAGTAAATAAGTTGTACATGTTGTACATGTGTGTAATATCAGTTTCAGTGCATACAACAGACAGAAATGTATACAGCTACTGGTTGTTGCATTGCCTGACACTGATATGGGTACTAGAATATGCATTATTATCAGGTTTTAATCACAGAAGTGTCCAACTGTGTTATTACCCTCTGTCCATGCCTACCACAAACACTTATATGAACACCTATATACAGTGGATATCAAAAGTGTACACACCCCTGATGAAATGCCAGGTTTGTGTGCTATATGAAAATGAGACCACAGAAATCACTTCAAAATGTTTCCCACATTTAATGTGACCCATAACCTGTACAATTTTATTGAAAAACAAATCTTTTAGGGGAGAAAATATAAACATAACAAACGTACTATAAGCTGGTTGTATACATGTTCACACAATTAGACTAATACTGTGTTGACGCATCTCTTGCTGTAATCACAACATTCTGTCTTCTTCTGTACACACATGTCATCAATTAAAGAAACTCTGATTAACTCCAAATAATGTACATTTGTCTGGTAGGATTTATTTGATATTTACCCAGTTGCCTGCTATAGCAAAAGCCATGTTTTGCAGAGAGCTTACAAAGCATCAAAGGGATGTCAGTGTGGAAAGGTATCAGTCAGGAGAAGAGTAGAAAAACTGTCCACAATCCTGGATATACAATGGTATACAGTGAAGACAGTCATCAAACAGTGGAGAAGATATGGGACAACAGTGACACTGCAAACACCTAGACATCCATCCAAAAATGGATGAAATGACAAGATGACAACTGGCCATGGAGGTTGTCAGGGGACCTACAGCAACACTGAAGGAGCTGCAGAAATTTCTGGCAAGTACTGGGTGTGTACCACATGTGTCAACATTCATCTGTATTCCCCATATGTCTGGCCTATAGGGTAGGGTATCAAGATGGAAGCCTTTTCTTACACAGAAAAACTTCCAAGGCCAGACAAAAATTACCAAACACTACATCAAGTCTCCCAAAAGCATGCTGGAATATTTGTCATGGTCTGATGAGACCAATGTTGAACCTTTGGCCCACAATTCCAAAAGGTATGTTTGGCCCAAAATAACAATTTGCATCACCAAAGAAATGCTACCCCCCCCCCCCCTGGTGAAGCATGGTCATGGCAGTATCATGCTTTGAGGTTGCTTTTCTTAAGCTGGAACTGGGCTTTAGTCAAGGTGGAGGGAATTATAAACAGTTCCAAATAACAATCATTTTTTTGTCCCAAAACCTTCAGTCATCTGCTAGAAAGCTGAAGATGAAGAGGGATTTTACCTGTCAACATGACAATGACCCCAAGCATACATCCAAATCAACAAAAGAATGGCTTCCAAGATGAAAATTACTGTTTGGGAATGTGCCAGTCAGTGCACAGACCTGCATCCAATAGAAAATCTGTGGGTTTACCTGAACAGAGCTGTGAACAAGAGATGCCCTCACAAAGTGATATATTTGTAGTGCTGTTGCAAGGAAGAATGGGCAACTATTGCTAAGTAAAGATGTGCCATGATGATAGTTTCGGACCCAAGACAACTGAATGCTGTAATTATCTCAACAGGTCCTACCACAAAGTATCAAGTTTAAGGGCGTGCACACTCATGCAACCAGCTTATTGTACTAATTTTAATTTGCATATGTTTTCCCATAAGAGATTGTTATGTTTTCATTAGAATTGTACAGGCTATAGGTCACATTAAAGGTGGTAATTGTTTTGAAATGAGTTATTGTGTTGTCATGTTTCAATAGCTCAAAGACCAGGCATTGTAACAGGGGTGTGCACACTTTTATGTCCACTGTAGCTGTATGGACTCAGCAATACCTGACCTGTAAAACCCGCCTCCAAAAAGGTAGAGTAATCCCCTTTGGTGGACAGCAGCAATACGCAAACCACATAATAGGTTGCTAGATTGGTGGTACAGGGCCAAGTAGGTGCAGGCAACAACTTGGAAGTATATCCACTTCTATCTGAACAAGCATGTAAGGTCACAGGTGACACCCTGTAAGGCTAACTGAGTACAAATCAGACATATCTACACCACCAAGGCCAATCACAAGGGTGTCTCCACATATGTTGCCAGTCTCAGAGGCAACAACACAATTCACCCTGTACTGGTGGTAAATCACACCTCATACACACATGCCATGGCTATAGGCAACCTGCATCACACAGGTTAGGTGGAAACATCACCCCTTGCCTTCCCCATCCATATAAGGGGATATGCACATCAACCGCACCCCACTCTCTCATCAACAGTAAGCAGGTACATATTGCCTAGCCTACTAAGCAGTAACAACAGTAAGCCTCCATGGGGCCTGATAACATCCCTGTCTGCATCTAACATGAACTCTGGCATGAGCTCACAGCTCCATCACACACTGCAGTCAAACACAGCATTGACACCACCCACACCCAATCCACATGGAAGATGGCCACTGTCATCCTTCTACACAGAAATGAATGTAGAATAGAGGATTATGCGATTAACTGTCCACCATTGGGGGGGGGTATATGACAAATCAGGACCAGGAATACATTGCAAGCTAATATTGTGCTGATAGATTAGAGGGGTATGGTGTAGTTGTGAGTAGTGGCAACAAATATCCACTGCTGATGTGCAATTTCTGTCCTTACTGTTGACAACTGTATGAGGTCCTGTGATGTGTTTCCCTGTTTATGTCTTCCAGGTGCAATGCAGCAGCCAAGGCTGCCAGCTTACATGGATGCAGAAACAGCAGTGATCATTGAAGCCATCACCCAGAACTATCAGATAATGTCTGGCTGTAGACTACAAGATCTGTGGAAGAGGACTGCCCTGTGGAACAATCTTGTCCACAGGGTAAATGATGTTGGCTTGCACCCATGAACCTATCAGTAGATCCAGTATCATGCAACTGACCTCCTACGCAATGACCGGCTAAGGGCTGCTGCCATAACCGGGGACCACTTAGCCACAGGTGGGGGCCCAGCCATGCAGGCCCCACTGACACCCACTGAGGAGCTCCTCACAAACCTTGGGGCACCCACTCCAAGCATACAACAGGAACCAGAATCCAGCATTGTGGAGGTGGGTTGCACCCAGACAATGGACGAGGAATGTGCAGGTAAGGCCCCAGTGTACATTACTAGACTAGTGTAGCATACACAGTTTTATCTGTAGAGTATCTACATGCATATATCAGATAAGATAGCAGGTGTGGACAGGGTTTTGTAATGCGTAAAAGAGCAAAGGTGTTGGGCAGCATATTTTGTAGTATTGGGAGTTGTACTGTTAATGTGCAGAAATGCACCTTTCACCCTGTACCAAGGCCACATGTGAGTCTGCTGACAGTACCTCTCACCCACACTTATTTAGGTCCCTCTGGTCTGCAAGTGGGACAGCAGCCTGTAGCTGGTGAGTATGGAATTGTTTTGTTGTGGTTTGCCAATATCCCGGACTTGTTAAGGCCATGCTATTTGCCATGCACACAACTGTCATACCTAGCCATATTGCTTGATGTGCATGTTCACTTGTGGTGGTGTTAACTGCAATGCGTCACAGTGGCCACCATGAGGGCTTATCTGAAGGGTATGTAACATTCCTGTAGCATACCTCACAACCTGTCCTTGCAAGATGTCTGGACAGAGACCAACAAAATGGCGGGATAAATGGGCTACGGTAGGGACAATCAGTGTACACACCCCTGTTAAGATGCCAAGTGTTTCTGATATATATGAGAGACCACAATATTACATTCCACATCTTTTCCAACCTGTAATGTGACCATAACATGAACAATTAACTTGTAAAACAGAAAAATATGTTAGGGCACCAAATATGGGGTATACAAACCTTACAGTACACTGGATGCATATGTGTGCACACCCTCCAAATAACATAGTGTGGAAGCAGCTTGTGATGTACTGACAGCATTCACTCTGCTTGGGTACACACCTTCGTCAAGTACAGGGACTCAATGTAACACCAAATAATGGTCCATTGACTGAGCAGTGTATTCATGACATTTGCTCAGTTGCCTGTAACAGAAGCAGCAATGGCTTGCACATGTCTTACAAAGCATCAAAAGGATCTCATATTTGAAAGGTATCTGTCAGGTGTAGGGTACAACAACATTACCACAGCATTGCATATACCATGGAACACAGTGGAGACAGTCATCAAAAGGTGGATTAAATATGGGACAACAGTGCTGTTGAAAAGAACCAGATGTCTTACCAAAACAGATGACAAGACATGTCGAGAACTGGTCAGGAATGCTGCTAGAAGAGACATGCAGTAACACTGAGGGAGTTGCAGAAATCTATTGCAAGTACTGGTTGTGTACTACATGTGGCAACAATTGCCTGGATTCTGCATACGTCTGGCCTATGGGTCAGTAGACAGAAGCATTTACCCACACCAAACACTATCCAGGGCTGTGTAGAAGTAGAAAAACATAACATCAAGTCTCCCAAAGGCATGTGTTAAAATTGTAATGGTGTAATGAGCCCAAGGTACTAACTTACAGCCACATCCCTAAAGCTACATATGGTGCACAAGCAACACTTCACTTCACCTGAAGACTACCATCCACGTCTTGAAGCTCACTGGTGGCAGTTCCCTGCTTTGGTCTTGCTGTTCATTAGCTGGAACTAGGCCTGTAGACATGGTAGAGGGAATTATGAACAGTTCCCAATAACACTCATGTATGGGCCAAAGCTGTCAAGCATCTGCAAGACGGCTGAGGGTGGAGAGGGTTTCAGCTTCCAACATGACAATGACCTGAAGCATACATCCAAAGCTGCATAAGAATGGCTCCGCCTAAACACAATCAAGGGTATGATTTGGGCCAGACAAAGCCCAGACTAAACACCGATAGTAAACCCAAAGTGTGACCTCCAACTGCTGTGTACATGAGCTGGTCTTGCAATCTGACAGAGTTGGGGGACCTTTGCAGGGAAGACTGTCCAAATAATACCAAGTCAAGATGTACCATGTTGATATACCCCTTCCCAAGAAGAGGGACTGCTGCAGTTCACTTAACAGGTGCTTCAACAAAGCATCGGTTTAAGGGTGTTCACACTTATGCAACCACCATATCGTTTGCATCTCAGTATATTCATAACTAACACATTTGTTTGCACAGTTGTGAGGTATGGTCTACAGTAGATGCCACTGTGCTATACAGGTGAAAAGCAATAATGTGTACGTGGGTGCAGTGTGTGCTAGGGGAAGAGACATCACCTACTAACACTACTCATGCATCCCAGAGATGTATATTGTTAGTAACAAGGATTAAGAATGACTGCAATGTATGATGTTGAGGGCCATGTGTCATGCATGTCAACTGTTGGGTAATGTGAGGTCTGTGTAATATTTTTGTGCCATCTCACCTGTAAGTGTGTGTGTGTGTGTGTGTGTGTGTGTGTGTGTGTGTGTGTGTGTGTGTGTGTGTGTGTGTCTGTGTGTGTGTGTGTGTGTGTGTGTGTGTGTGTGTGTGTGTGTGTGTGTGTGTGTGTGCGTGTGTGTGTGTGTCTGTTTGTGTGTCCATGTGTATGTCTGTGTGCATGTCCATGTGCATGTCTGTGTGCATGACTGTGTGTGTGTGTGTGTGTGTGTGTGTGTGTGTGTGTGTGTGTGTGTGTGGCAGCCAAACATAATGTGCAGGTATTAATTTACATACATTGTCTTCCCCTCACAAGTGGCGATGGAAGACGGGGTCACTCCCGCTTGGAAACTGATGTCAGTGTCTCTGCAGACTCTAACAATGATGATAGGCATAGTGAGGCACAGGCGGGTTGTCAGAGGCTGAATCTGTGCCACTGGCTGGCATACCACTTTTGTCCACCCCATCCCTGACCACAGTCACAACACCCACACATACCCCATCATCAGTGGCCATAGATGATGGACAGTTGGCGGGTGGTGACATGGGACAGGAAAGTGTTGTGACTATGGCAAGTGTGTCTGTAGACAGCAGCCATAGCGAGATAACAGCTGAGGTCCCACACAGGCAGATGGACAGGGGTGCACAAAGGAGGACTGCTGTCCTTCATGCCCCTGCCACACGTGCCACAGCAAGTGTCACCAGACGCATGTTTCAGACCATCATGGAGGCAAAGGCATGTAATGAATACAACACCAGACAGACTTTCAAGGTCATGAATGCAACTCTTCCTGCTATGCATGACAACATTCGTGATCTTGCTGATGCCCACCTTTATTATTCTGAGGTTATGGATAGATGGTTGGGTGAGATGGTGGCAATCCTCGATTGTGAGATGTCTGTGTTATTGCATGTGATGGGAGTTGGCCATCAACCACGTGGATGTAGGACAGCGCCACGAACAGCTGAGGGTCTATGTGGCTGTGCAACATCTTG
The DNA here is from genome assembly GCF_019279795.1 of Protopterus annectens. Classification (NCBI taxonomy): domain Eukaryota; kingdom Metazoa; phylum Chordata; order Ceratodontiformes; family Protopteridae; genus Protopterus; species Protopterus annectens. The sequence continues at coordinate 1,507,626,017 of NC_056744.1, forward strand.
CTCCTGTAGTGGTAGTATCAGCAGTATAACTGCAGGTGGGTTGCTGTTCACATCACAATGCAGCAGGCCATGGACACAGGAATGCGGATCCAACAGACAGCGGGCACCATCGAGGAGTAGTATTGCATCCGGCCTTGGGCCTGTTTGTGCCAGTGGGACCCCTGACAGGCCCAGTTTTTGTGTCCATGGCCAGAGATGGTGAACTGTACACACAGCCATATACAGTCCACAGCTGTCCAACATACCCCTTTGTAGGGTAGCCACATGGTGGGACTGTGTGCATCCATACACACACACACATCACCATCACAGCCAGGTCACCTCAATGCTTACACACACCACCTCTGCATGGCCTATTTAATGAACACCCCCCAAACACACACACATGATGTCAACCAAATGGCTCAGCCTAGGCCTCTGGCAAACCCACACAACACCCTGTGCATATGATGATACCTGTGCCACATCCCTGTCATCCATACCATTGATGAATGGACATAATAATATGGTTCTGATGCACAGGGTGAATTTAGTACAGTTTAGCAATGTAATGCTGCGTAAAGTGTTGTCAGCCAGCATGTTTAATGGTTACACATCAGAGTGTGTAGCTGTCCAGCCAAGATGCATTATTGTTGTTATTAACACTGACAGAATATGGTCTCCATAATGTATTCTGTTTGTGTTCTAGGTATCTGTGTGTCAGCAGGATGTGGCCCTGCAGTCATTATCTACAAGGGGTATGGGAGTGTGGGATCACATTGAGTGTGTCATAGTCATGATACAGCTGCACATAATTAACAGGTCTGTATAACAGTTACTGCATGTGCCACATAGCTGATAGGGCTGAGGGGTGTATACAGGTAAGTGCATGGTGGCTAACATCAGCAGCTCTTGTACAGTGGACAATGGTAAGTGTAGTGTGTGGCACACACATGAGATTTGCAAATACCACACACCCAGAGGATATTGTGTTGACCCAACACATGAATACTGTTCACACACACACACACACACACACACACACACACACACGCTCGTGCACGCTCACACACACATGCACACATGCACATACACACACACATGCACACACACACACACACACACACACACACACACACACACACACACACACACACACACATACACACACACGGTCATGACTGCCAGGGATGGGTTTGTACCCCTACCCATCTAGTTAGTGGTAGTACACTGTTAGGCAGTTGCCCCTGTAAGGTATGACAATGGCTGGTGTAGTGGATGTAACAGTTTTCATAATACTGTCACACACAAATGTACATACTCCCAAATGCTGCTCTAGTCATCAATGCTCACACATGTGTGCCAGTACTGTGAGTAGCAGCCCTGCCTCTCTAGCTGCTCATTACATGCAGTTACATAGCTGTTGCACACAGCACAGGGCATATAGGTCTGCAGAGTTTGTACAGATACCTCTACAGTTGATGTAAAAAGCAGCCCTTGTACAGTGGAATGTTGGACGTGTGTTTGGTGTACTATGGCCTAAAACTGTTAACCACACCCACCTAATGGATATATACCTAACTCAGACCCACAACCAGAATACTGGTCTTGCACGCACACACACACACACACACACACACACACACACACACACACACACACACACACACACACACACCTTTGCTAGCACTGAGATTAGAACCCCTACTTATCTAGTTATTGCTACGAATGTGTTATGCATTAATTGCATACACCACAGAACTTGTAGAGTCAAGTGTGTTCCAAGGTTCCTGTAAAGTGAACAACATCACCAGGCCTTGTACAGTATGGCAATGGGGTATGTACTGTGTAAGAATGGGCTCAAAATACTCTAAGCTACTGAAATATACACAATGACAAACACATATACAGTCATACACAGATTTGATCAGACCTGGGGTTAGCAGCCCTGCCTATATCATCAGTCAGTCCATACTGTTACATATTTCATGCACACAGGACAGCCTTTATTGGGTTGAGAGTATTGTCAGATATCTGTAAGGTTGATGGAGACAGTAGTCCACATACAGTGGACCTTGGGACATGTACTGGCAGTGCGACTGTCTAAAATGTAAAACCCACCCTCCAAGTGGACATAGCACTCACTAAAACACAGGATACTGCTCTCTATCTCACACACACACACACACACACACACACACACACACACACACACACAGACACACACACACACACACACACACACACACACACACACACACACACACACACACACACACACACACACACACACACACACACACAATCACACATTTGGCCAGCCTGAGATTAGAACCTCTGCCTATAGTGTTATTGCTACTGCAATGATATGCATTTATCACATGCACCAATTAAAAAAAGGCCAACAGGAGGCACTGAAAACACTAGACTGTTTAATAAATAAGTCAAATAATCAACGTAAAGCCCTTTTCATCCAATCAAGTAACCGCACTTTTTCAGACTTCCATGGCTCTTGTAATGTGAGCAACATGACCAGCCCTTGTAAAGTATGGCAATGTGCAGTGTATTTGGAGAATGAGCCCTCAAAATACTGTCTCCTACAAATATGTGTACTTTCAGAGACTTGCACACACGCACACACACACACACACACACACACACACACACACACACACACACACACACACACACACACACACACACACACACACATTTGCCAGGACTCAAGGTGAAACCCCAACCTATCTAGCCATTGGTAGTATTATGTTATGCAGTTACCACAAGCTCCATGGAGCTGATAGGGGAAGAGTGTCACAAGGTACCTTTACAGTGAATAACATCACCAGCCCTTGCAAAGTGTGGCAGTGGGGGGGGGTGTAGTGGGTGAGAAGGACCACACACACACATTTGCCAGTACTGAGTTTCATAGGTTCATGTATTCATAGGTGTGTACCAGGCTAATGGCCATGGCGCCATTACAAGCCTAGCCCATGTGACTGCCCTGGCATCATTCCACCTAACATTTGTCTCCAGTGTGTCTATAAACTATTGCCACTTGAGTGATGCCCATGGTGACATTTAAATTCCCCATCCACTCATCCAGAATTATCTTGAAGAGGGCCAGTGAGGTCCTCTGATTGACATGCATGCAACATTTATTGCATAACATGGCCAGTCGCTGGGTTATGGACCTGTCCCCCAGCATATTCTGTTGATTGTGGTAATGAGATTGAGGTATACATGGCATGTGGTGCATACAGATTGGAGTTTTACTAGATATAGCATTCCGAACACATGGCATTGTCTGTCAAGCAGGGATCACCTGTAAGTAGCCAAGATGTAGCTGAGAATACTTGGAGGCATTGGACTCTGTCCATATAGGACAGCTGTTTAAGGGCTCAGTCCTATTTGTGAAGTACACCTGCAGCCTCCCCAGTTGTTGCAGGTGTCTAGTGAGCTACATGGCAAATGGACCATTGCACCTGATGGTTGACCTAATAAGGGGAGAGTAGAGGGAGACATTGACCTCTTCCTTTCTGGATGAAACACCTTTAGTTTTGAGATGTGCCACATAGAAGGTATTTCTGTCCACAATAGCAATGTGGTGGTCATAAGAGAGGTCACTGTCAACCTGTGCTCCTAACTCTCTTATAAGGACTTTTGTGTTCACTGGACTACCAGCAATGTGTTAATTCATGGAAACCACATTGATTCCACATGGGATTGTGACACATTTCTTTCCTTTTAGCCTAAAGCCAGTGGTCCAACAACAGTTGGAGGTCTCAGTGGAGACTTTATGCAGGATGTCAACATGATATGGGGATGTGCACATAGCGCCCACCTTGCAATTGTCTGCAAATATTGTCAGTTAGGGTCCCTTCATGTTGGGCTGGATATCAGAGGCATACATAACAAACATGAGGGGACCCGTTATCAGGCCCTGTGGTAATTCACTCGTGACTGGTTGTCAGTCTATCATGGAGTCCACTGCCTTCACACTGTGGGTTCCATGCATGAGACAGTTTGCAACCCACTTAGTGACATAAGGGTTGATGCCTAGATGGGTGTGTTTGTCTATGATTCCTGAGTGGAGAATGGTATCAAAAGCTTAGAAGCCCCGTCTATCTTGTTTTTGAATCTATAGTGTTACAAAGTTATTTCACATGGCACTTATCTTATAGGGCTGCAGGGTGTCCACAGCTACCACTACAGTAGTTTATAACAGTGAACCCTTTACAGTGGACATTTAGATGTGTACTGGATGGACCACAGAAAAATTTAGCAAAATCCACCCCACAATGGATATGGTTCACAACGAAACAAACACACACTCACAGATGAACACTTGCTAGGACTGAGATTCAAACCCATGACTATCTAGTTATTGTTACTACCGTGTTACACATTTATCGCATGAACCACAAAGTGTATATGTTGAAAGGTATCCAAACGTACTTCTAAGGTGAGGGACATCAGTAGCCCTTGTAAAGTATAGCACTTTGAGATCTAATGGTTGTAGACAGGCACAAAATACTTTAACCTACAGATCTATACACACAGTCACACAAACAGATACATGTTTACATTTGCCAGGACTGAAGTTAGAACTCTTATCTAACTAGTTGCACTGTAGGATTACATAGTTATTGCAAGCACCACAGAGCTGATAGGACTGATGGCTGCTCAAGGGGGTCTTTAAAGGTGATTGACATCAACAGGAGTGCTAAAGTAGGGCAATGGGAAGTGTACTGAGTGTGAATGGTCTCAAAATCATTAACCCACAAAAACACACACACACACTTTTACATTTGCCAGGTCTGGGATTAGAACTCCTATCTAGCTAGTTTGTTGCACTATGGTATTACGCAATTATCACAAGTCCCAGAGAGCTTATAGGGCTGAGAGCTGCACAAAGAGATCTTTAAAGGTGACTGACATCAGCAGGAATGCTAAAGTAGGGCAATGGGAAGTATACTGATTGTGAATGGCCTCAAAATCATTAACCTGCAAACACACACCAAGAGACACACTTTTAAATTTTCCCAGACTGGGATCAGTATTCCTACCTAACTTGTTTGTTGCACTATAGTATTAAGCAATTATTGCAAGCCTCACAGAGCTTATAGGGTTGAGGCTGCAAATAGGATCTTTAAAGGTGACTGACATCAGCAGGAGTGCTAAAGTAGGGCAATGCGAAGTGTATTGAGTGTGAATGGCCTCAAAACTACTAATCTATAGGGGCGTGGCCAAGGATGAACACAGGATAGCAGCAGATTTCTTCAGCTCCACCAATTTCATTACATTGACAGGAATTAATTACTTAAAAAATACATTTTTGAAGTAATTTTCTTTCTAAATATGTTTGTTTTATATAGTTCTTGAACTATATCTAAAAAAGAAAGGAAATCTTAATAATATTCCTGTCAGAAATTACTTTGGAAATTTTCCTGTCAGTTTATCAGTCTGAAATGAGTTCCAGTAAGACAAATTCTCAAGACTCCAGCATCAAGAAAGAACTTCAGTCTCTGATAATTATAGTCCAGCAACTTACTGCTAAGATGGATAAAATGGATACTAAAATAGACACTTTCATAGAAAAAACTACAAAACAAATAGACTTGTTACATATGGACCTGCAACAACAGAAGATCCAGATGACAGGCATAGAAGAAGCTGTGAATGACATGGAAAATAGAATACAAGAAGAGGAAATCAACATTGAGTTTCTGCTGAAACAAAATACACATTTACAAACAAAGCTGGATGACCTGGAAAATAGATCTAGGCGCAATAACATTAGGATTTTTGGACTGCCAGAAAATATTGAAGGTAACAATATTACTTCTTTTTAACAACATGGCTCCCTAAAACTTTAGATTTACCAGAAGCATTCTCTTTTGGTATCGAAGAGCACATAGATCTATAGCTAATACTAACTCTAACAAAAACTATCCTAGATCAGTTATAGTTAGATTTCTATCATCTTTTGATAAAGAGATGGTTCTTAAATCTGCTTGGGCTAAAGCTCCTGTTAAGATTAATGAAACAACTGTGCGTTTTGACAATGACTATTCTTCCATGGTATTAGCTAAAAGAAAAGTTTTTCTGCCACTAATAAGGGAGCTTAAAAAGCACAGTTTAAAACATACCTTCTGTTTCCTGCCAAGCTTAAAATCTTCCTTCCTGATGGTCCTAAAATTTTCGATGACTTAGACTCTGCTTTACTGTTTATCAAAAAGATTTTGGAAAAAATAGAAGAAATGGAATGGGCTAGTCCTTCGTTAAAGAGACTGGCAACTGAAACTTTGTGGAAGACTTCAGAGAAGAAGAAGAGACTAAAAAACAAATGATTTGTACTATGTTTTTTTTCTCTCATCATTTTATTTTATTATTAATCCTTTTAAATATAGTTCCTGCATTTCCAAGAAGCAACAAATATTTTGAAAAAGATTTAATCAAAGTTATTCTCTGTGTGCAAAGAAATGTTTTGTTTCATAACTAGTCAAAATATCTGGAGATTTAATGGCAAGCTGTGATTTAACTTGTTTCTCTTTCTGAAGAGGAAAAATAAGGTCAGTAATTTGATACATTTTTTTTCCTTTAAAAGTTTATATGTTCTTCAAATGCTATTCCTAATTATACTTTCTTGATTACACTGCTTATGCTTGTTTGTAAATAATCTGTCATGCTTTAACTAATAATAATTAGAACTAAATAATAGTAAATAATGTGTTTTATTTTTAACTCTATTAATATAAACAGTAAGTAATATTCTATTGTATATACTTCTTATAGCTTTCTCTTACATTTTTTTTATTTCTGCCTTACACCCTTTTACTTTCTACTCTCTTTTTCTTTTCTTTATTAATATATAGAAATACTTTTGATCATATAGACACAGTAAATAATAAGATTCACATAGGAGTTGAGTTGGGACAAAAATGTTGAGTTTTGTTACTTATTAATAATTTTGGGCTTGATTTCACTTACATAGAGCCTGTAATAACCTGTAGAATGCATTGTGAAGGTTTTGTCATGTTTAGATGCATTTACACTGCTAAATGAATGTTTGTCACTAGTTTTTAATAAGTTTCCTGCCAAAATGTTAAGAGAGACAATCTGGGATGTGGGCTGTCTCATGCACAGTGTCCATGAGCTACTTCAAAAGCTTCAACTCTCAGAATTCTCACAGAGAAGCTGAAAGCAGCTGGTCTCACCTTTGACCTAAATATCACACTGACACATCACAGATACAGGAATAGCAGATTAATAATATGTGTTAAAAACCTATGTCTCAAACATATACATTACTATAACTCATTTAATTCATCTGATTGACAAGCATAAATAATTTTATAACTCTATACTGGAAGAAATTGTCATGTGATATATTTTAAAGCAGTAGTATAGCATGTTTGTAAAATCTGGTTACTAAAATGTGTTTGCTGTGCATTATTTTGTATAAAGCAGACAGATTTATTGAAGGGACAGCAATGTAAGATGGTGCTCAGTAAAGATACAACTCAGTGAGATCAGATATATATATATGTATGTGTGTGTGTGTGTGTGTGTGTGTATGTGTGTGTGTGTGTATGTGTGTGTGTGTGTTTGTGTGTATGTGTGTGTGTGTGTGTGTGTGTGTGTGTGTGTGTGTGTATGTGCGTGTGTATGTGTGTGTGTGTGTGTATATGTGTGTGTGTGTATGCATGTGTATATATATATATATATATATATATATATATATATATATATATATGTATATGTGTATATGTGTGTGTATGTGTGTATGTATGTATATATATATATATATGTGTGTGTGTGTGTGTGTGTGTGTGTGTGTGTGTGGGTGTGTATGTGTGTATGTAGATATGTATATAAATGTTTCTGAGAATCTGCTTAACTATGAAGTATGATTTATAACAATTTCTATGAATACAATATTTTATTCTATTGGCAATAATGAGTTTGAGTAAATGCTTATATACAAGCAATTCAAGGTTTTTGGAAGCTGTTAACTGTATTTACATGACAGAAAATAGATGCATCCTAATATATGTAATGTCTGAATCATATTAGCCAAAGTTTTTGATTTAAATGAATGTTAGAACTTATTTTCTCTCCTCTTGATTTCTAACATCAAGATTATTTGAATGCTATTTGAATACAAGTGTTTTATACTACATGGATGTATATAGTAGTATGAACAGTTTAAAAAAAAAAAAAAAAAGGTTTATTTTAGTTTATATGATGCTGTTTTACCAAATGTGTAGTCTTGTCTTGCTAGATAATTGAATTGAAAACTGTTAACTTCAGTTAAATATAACTAGTATTAAATTGATAAGGTGGTAGCTGACATACTGCTGCTTAGGGTAGGGGGTTAACTTGAGTGGTAAATACTACTCTAAGTTGGAGTTTGTGACTCCAGGCTGGATGCAAGGTTTAATCCTTACATTATTTTCACTTGTTCATTGTTATTTGTATATAGTTTTGACATCCACAATATATTTTGTACATTCATTGTCACTACAAACAAAATTGAATCCTATGCGAAATCCCATAAGAGATTCAATAAATACAGCTATCTTTAAAGGTACACCTAAAGGAGGAGATGTAACATTACTTATCTTGTTATTTGTTATTTTGATCATAAGATTCTTAAGTTTTAAAAATGCCAAATGACATCTTTAAAAGGAATTTCTTTAAACATTAATGGATTGAATAATCCATGTAAAAGGGCAAGCCTAATAAGATACAAAAATGACAAAAGGCAACAACAGGAACCTGAACCCAGGACCAACAATGAAAAACCAAGAGAATTTATTCACTGACACGTCCACCGACTGCTGTGCCCTTTTGTAGGGTTGCATATTTTGTTCAAAGCCTAATAAGATACATTAATTTACATAAGGCCAACTTAGTCTTCCTACAAGAAACCCATCTCTTGAAAAAAGATATTGATAAACTAGCCACAAACAAATATACAGTATTGGTTAGTCCAGAGCACACTCAGAAAAAAAGAGGAGTGGCTATTTTATGGAATAAAAATATGCCCATTCCTAAAACCATTAAGTCTTATCAGGATGACAAAGGAATGTTTTGTATGGTTACAATACAAATTAATGGGAAGACTTACACTTTAATTAATGTATATTGGATACCTGGAATTGGTATTAATACAGTGAAACATCATCTTGATAAGATCATATCATTCTCTATAGGAGATATTATTTTAGTTGGTGACTTTAATTGTATACTACATGAAAGTGATACTACCACTATAGGAAAGAGAAGAATTACATCTAATGCAAAACATTTAAAGGATTTTGCTAATTCTTATCATTTGAATGATATTAATAATCAGATAGATTCAAAATCATTACCATACACCTTTTTTTCTAACAGATACAAAACTTATTCAAAAATAGATAGGGTCTTTATTTCTAACCAGATGGTAACAGATTTAATTAATTCCAAAATCATTTCATGTCCTATATCTGATCATAATTCAATTGTTTTGAATTCATGATAGAAAATACTCATAATGTTCAGGTCAAAAGGATACCAGCATACTTAACTCAACTAAAAGACTATAAAGAATATATACTTTCAGAAGTAAAACATTTTTAGACATAAATAACACTCCTGAAGTCTCCATTGTTTATGTTTGGGATGCCTTAAAATCATATCTATATGGACAAAGTATCAGATGGTATAATAATAAAAGGAAATCTTGGGATAAGGAATTGTTAGATATTCAAAGTAAATTAGACTCTTATAAACATAATAATAAAGAAAATATTATGGGCAAGAAAGTTATTGAAGAAATAAACAAACTAAATGAGAAATACAAAAAATTTTAACTCATAAAGTTAAAATAACTTTAGAGAAATACAAGTTTTTGTCTTATTCAATAAGCCCCAAATACTTACATAGACTTAAAAATAAAACAAAAAGGTTGAATAAACAAAACCATATCAAATAAATCTTTTCTCTAAGGAAAAGGAAGAATGTTTCTAGTATACCAGAAATACTAGATAAATTTAGAAATCACTTTCACAAAATTAACCATAATAATATTAACATGGAACCTAAAGATAAAATAAAGGAGTTTATAACCACAAATATGAATAAAAAGCTTAATAAACAACATATTAAACTATTGGACAAGAGTATTTCATATACAGAAGTTATTACACAAATAAATAAGCTTAAATCAAACAAAGCACCGGGTAATGATGGTATTATACCAGAGATATATAAAATCCTTTCTAAAAATACATATTCATTAATACATAAGGTTTTTATTTTGGCCCAAACTGAGTTAATAACCCCCCCATCTTGGCAATATACATTTATTTCGCCAATTTTAAAACCTAATAAAGATCCAACTAGATGTTCTTCATATCGGCCCATCTCATTACTTAATGTTGATTATAAAATGTTTATGAATATCTTTGCTGATAGATTGAAGACAATCATTCCGGCATTATAGATATAGATCAGACAGGCTTCATTGTAAATAGAAATACTTTTGATAATATAAGAAGAACTTTAACATTAATAGATTTTGCAAATAGGAAAAAGAAAGATTTAACACTTATTAGTCTTGATATAAGTTCAGCGTTTGATTCAGTAAGTTGGGACTATCTGTTTACCTTAATGAAGTGCACAAACTTCTCGGATGCATTTGTAAATCTAATTGAACATTTATACAAAGGAACGTTGGCTTATATTAAGGTAGGAACATATGTTTCACAAAAAATACCCATTCTTAAAGGTACAAAACAAGGATGCCCACTTTCTCCACTATTATTCACTTTAGTAATGGAGCCTTGGGCTAATTTGATCAGAAACAGTACTGACATAGAGGGTTTTGAAATAGATGAAAATACAACATCCAAAATTCAACTTTTTGCAGATGATGTTCTAATTACATCAGCATGATCTAATTCTTCTATACAGTCTCTATTTGATAACATGATGAATTTTAAAAGTATTTCTGGTTTAATATTCAATGAAGAAAAACTAAAATACTACCTATATATACACGAAAAAATATTCTCATTAGTGATTTTACTAAATATGTACCCAATTCAGGTCAGATAACTTATTTAGGTATAATACTATCTAAAGATATTAAATCTATTATATATAATAATTATAATACATGTTTTCTTAATATACAAAATCTTTTTAATACCTGGAATAATATGTTTTTTACTATGGAGGAGAGACTTACAATTATTAAAATGATAATATTCCCCAAGATTTTATACTTAATACAATCAATAATACTTCCACCTACAAAAATAATTATCAAGAAACTGAACACACTAATGTTAAATTTCTTATGGGCACCTAATAGACCTAGGATTGCATTAAAGAAACATACTAATAGCTGGTCTCAAGGGGTATTTCTTTTCCAGACTTTAATTTATATACTATCTCTTCTATTGTAAAAGTTATTACTTTATTAATAGATCAGTCATATGTCACAAAATGGAAAGATTATTGGGAGCTAATTAGTATACACTCCATGAAAATCTCCTTAACACATAAAAATATGATTGTAAATAACTCCATGTTATGGTTACTAAAGGAATTTTGTACTTCACCTATTACACCTAAACATATGGTTTGTTACCCATTAAATATTATTATTGGTTATCGTAACTTTATATTCATGCACCCTAAGTATAGGGAATGGAATTTTATTGTATTTCCTATAATGTATACTCAGGGTATGCTTTTGTCATCTACTTCTGAAGGAACTCATTTAGCTATAGATAATGATCTAAAGTACTGGTATCAGTTGATATCTGATAATAAAGTTAAAAATCTAGATTTCTTAAAACAAGAATTTGATCTAAGAGAAACTTGCTGGTTAGAGGTTCAGACCTTTAGACAACATCTCATTAATAAAATAGATTTAATGTCTATAACTGTTAAAGAATCTATTCCAACACTGATTGATTACTTGATATTAAATTTACAACATAAAGTTTCTGATAAAGGTAAACTTTCATACATACATAAAGTTATCAGACAAGAAACTTTTACAGTGTAGATTCATACTGGAATTATTTCACTTCTATTAATGGGGACCCACCAAATCAACAAGATAAACAATATATATTGGAATCTGCTTATAGAACTACGTCTTCCATTGTCTGGAGACTTTATACATGGAAATTTTTACATAGATCTTTTATACACCTTTGATGATGAATAAAATAAATAATAAAGATAATCTATGTAAGAGATGTAATGTAGAAATTAATGCTGACTGGGCTCATATGTTTTATGACTGTATAAAATTGAAAGAATACTGGAAGTCAGTTAATGAATTTTGCAGGCTCTTTTACAGATAATTTCATTATTTCTAAATCTCTTATATTATTCAACACGCCTGTACCTCAAAGTGTTAAAAGGTTAAGCTTCCCTTGTTATGGTCTATTCTAGCAGTGGCTAGGAAAATAATAACTAGAAATTGGATTTCAGATACACCTCCTTCGTTCAATGAATTTAAAAATGTTATGAATATAGTGTGCCATATGGAAATAAACACAATTAGGACTAGAACAAATAGAAAAACATCTTATTTTATTGTATGGGATAATTTACAAAATTTGTTAAAAAAATTTTAATTTCAATAGCATGGTATTTTAGTTTAATTAATTGATCTGATTGTAGTGGATGTCTTTGTAAATACTTTAGTTGTTTTGTTGAATATTATAATAATACCTATTTTTAATTACTTGTATAAAATTGTTATGATATTTCTCTTATATGTTAAAACAATAAACCTGTTTTGAAAAAAAAAAAACTACTAATCTACAAACACTACTTGCATTTGCCAAGACTGTGATTAGAACCCCTCCCTATCTACTTATTTCCTCTAGTATGTTACATGTTTATCACACATGCTATTGAGCTTACAGGACTGAGGCTCATCCAAAGGTACTTCTAAGGTGACATGCATCAGCAGATCTTCGAAAGTGGGGCTAGGGGATGTCTACTGGGTGTGAAAGGCCTCATAATGCAAATTTCTCTATCACTGTCTGCCTCTCTTCCCCATGTCTATGTGTGTGTATGCTTTACATATTGTAGTATGGTGGCCATAGATATGTGTGTGTATCACACATAATGGATGCAGATTTACCACATATGTGCCACCTACAGCTGGCTGTGTGTTTTCCTGACCAATGTGTGTGTGTGTCTGAAGACCAAAAGGTTTACATATTGGTGTGTGTGCACAGACATCTGCAAATTACAGATATCTATAATCCACTGTGGTTTCAGACATGGGCTTCGTTTCTCTAAGTGTTGGAGCATGCCCAGTATGACCTTCTATATTGAGTGTGTGAATCCATTCCAGGGAGAGTTGTACTCCAGTCCAGGTTGTTGTGTGCTACAGTTAAACCTTGAAACCTGTTTCTTCAGAAAATATTTTAATAGGTTGCCAATATGGGGACACAATGAGCCAAACATAGGGGGATACTGCAACTATGGTTCTTATTACTGTCTGTGTTGCTTGTGTAACACAGTTGGTTTTAGCAGAGATTTCTGTCATATGTAATGTGTGACACTGTAATGCATTGTGTCATCAACTACTGACAAATATCATTGGTTGATCACAGTTATTTACCAGGGAAATACAAGAGGGATGATGCACAGATCAATACTCTGAGGCAAAGGCTGGAAATTCTGGCACAATCCAGCTATTGTGGAGGGGTGGCTACAGCTGATTGACTGATGGAGCTGGGTAAATGGTCCAGCATCTTGGTGGTATGCTGGCTGGGATCTCCTTTTGCATTTCTTATATTATCTGGCAGATCATATCCTAGTGTGGGCATAACTCTCAACTGTGCAGATTCTCCCAGGGTATCCAGAGTCATGCTTCATATATCTGATCAGTTTCCCTATACATTGCGGTTTACAGGCAGCTTTGTTTCTATTCAGTCAGTGGTTTGCCATCAGGGGGAATTATGACCATACATTAGAGTTTCAGACTTCACACCCTCCATGACATCCATGTTTCTACACCCCTCTCTGTTATTCTATCCTCTTCCTAACATTATGACAGCAATATCTCAAACCAGACTTCACACCCTCCATGACATCCATGTTTCTACACCCCTCTCTGTTATTCTATCCTCTTCCTAACATTATGACAGCAATATCTCAAAAGTATCCCTATAGTTGGGCCTTTACCCCAGCAATATTTATGGCTTTTTCCACTGTTCAGGCTCTAGGATGTTGATAGGCATGCTACTGGCATTTGGCAGCATGGCCTTTCATTTGTTTTTTGTTTATGTTAGGTTGTTAGTTAGGACCCCATGACATTCCCTACAATAGCACTTTGGGTGAGGCATGGGCCTTTGCCAGAGGTGTGTAGGCCATGTTAGACTGATGCAGGCCATCTGTAGCAGGGCAGTGCATTCTGTCACTCATATATTCCCAAGCTGCAAGACAGTGGATCCCCCTGGGGTGACAGTGGTAAGTGGGTCAGGTGTTACTGGCAATCCTTCCTGTTCATTTTGGTCCATCAGTCTGGGTGTTGTCAAGGTGCTACTTATGGCTAGGGACACACCTGCATGGGAGACCAATTCAGCACACTGCACCATGTGTGTCTTCCAATACTCAGTGGGATGATTCTAAAATCATTCCCAACAACAAGGATCAGAGCAGTGTAATACCTGTGGCTGTTGGGGGGGTGACCTGAGTGCATGTGTGATATGGAAGTTTATGACACCTGCCTCACAGGTATAATTGTAAACTTCTCCTTATCCCATCTTGTATGTGGAAATCAGCAGTCTGTCATTATTTTGTAACTGTGGCTTTTGTGGTCTGCCACTGATTGGCCAGACAACCAGTATTTCATGGTAGAGGGACAACAAATGTGATGCTAGCCTCTATACATTATTCCAAAGTTGTGTGCAGTTGAGAGTTATGATAGGGATTGTGTTAGGTACTTCCGCCTGTGTACTGTCTCTGTGTATGGCCTCCTGTTCATTGCCTGTCCAGCTTTTCACCAGTGACTGATATTAACATCTGGATGGTGTGTACAACTACTAATGTAGGTGTAGCTGACAAGCAGGTTAGTTGGCAGTGCAGTTCTTGGGACATGTCCCTGTCAACCACAGTACTGTGCCTAGGCCACTGAAACACAACATCCATGGGCACATGCTGACCTCTTCCTGACAATATTAAACCACACATATATTTAGCACATTGTCTCCTGCATATTGTGGACATACAGCGAATTATCATATTGATTGGGACAGGCCTGGCAATGTGTTCTCCTCTGATATTACTCTACAAACTTAAATGTTACTTCATTTCTATGTGAGGGGGCATACCTGACAGCTTTACACATTTGCACTGACTGTGCTAGCATTTCACTTACTGTTTGCTTCCATTTAGTATTGTAATGTGCCCTATCTTGCAGAGTGGAAACTTATCAGTAGAGAATCCAGGTTAGATTGTAATGGCATACATTTCAGTTTCAGACTTCCTACCCTTCAGAACCATACTGCAATTGCCAGACCTGTTGTACTATGTCTGTGTAGGTCTGTAGGGGGGATGTTCAATTTTGCCAGTATTTGTGGGCCTTTGCCAGACCTTTCTTTATGATCATGTACACCTGCCCTACTGGGTGATGCAGGGTGTGGGTATGGAAACCCTCATTGACATCTATGTTTGTGACCTATGGCTATCCAGTTAGTTGGTCCCCACCCCACATGTACAGCAGTGGGAGTTGTCACCTTGAGTACTACTGCCTCATATGGTGACACCAGTATTTGTCATAGATTTCCTGCTGTCCCACTTAGCTGTCAGTTGTCTACTGCTATCCCTTTTGGCCACCCAATTCCCTTGCATGCTTGCATCAATACCATAGATATACTATCAGACCATACATATAAATCCTGTGTCTAGAAAAGGTTGTGCTTGTATTGCTCAGGCTGTGGATTGCATTGCATTACTGAAACTAAGTGGAAATTCCTTAATATTCCAAGAGCAGGATACGTTATTTCTTACACTTATTTCATTGAACTGCACTTCTGAAATGCTTATAATTGTGCTATACAGTTGATCTACTACTTTTTGCACTGTTATAAAGCTTTTTTTATTGTTTCACTGCATTTATGTACTGTTTTATACTGTTTTAACTGTATTTTTCATTGCTAGATTCTGTTTCATTACTCTAATTGCATGTTTACTGAATTACTTAACTGTAAACTGCTTTTTCATACTGAGAGTTGTATTTTCTGTTTGTGAGTGCTCTATCCGAGCTTTTCTGTGCATTTTTGATTTTTTGAGGTTTCTGTGTTCTACAGCTAGGAACTGTAATAGTGAGCATTACTATAATTGTCTGTTTACAGTTAATAGCATTCTCTAGAGTCTGCTTTTGCTCCTTGATCTGTTTAAAACTTTCATTTAGTGGCTACAGCTAGGAACTGTAATTCCCTAGTGTTGTGGTGTTCTTATACTTGGTGGCTTTACAATTGCCCGCCCATATGGTATATTTGATCTCTGACACTCCTCCCAGTCTAGTGTCATAAGTTCATTCAATCTAATAGAGAACATTTGTGAAGGCCAAACCACTCAGATTCTTAACGTTGAATTAACTTCTGTTCCAGCTTTCTCCATTTCCACGTTTACTGAAAAATAAAAAAAAAATCTAAGCTTGCTTCCCCCCTTTCCTGTGGCAGGTCTTGCCCGGATACAGATTTGCTGTGTCCAGGACTGTTTGTGAGCTCCTGAGCCCCCCCCCGCCACTTACCTAGGGTTAAACTATTCCTGGCGCCATAAAGTCTGTTCTTCAAATTTTCCCTTGGAACTAGCCAGCGTTTTAGTTTTAGCACTCAAATCTGTTTCTTTGAGATCAGCACTTGTTCAGAACTCATTGTAAGCACTAAATAAGTTACAAATTACTACAGCACTCAACTTTCCTCACTTGTCTAGAGGAAAACAGTTTTTAGTACTTAATAAATAAGCACCTATTCAGGCATGTCTAAAGGTCAGCTCCCGGTGTTTTCTCCTGTCTACCTGATGAATCTAGGCATCTTGGGACAGTGCAGCAATTGCCTCATGTACACAGACAACCCTCTCCTCCTACCACCCAACACTGCAACCTGTGAGAGCTGCACTTATTTAGCCAAACTGGAAGAAAAGCTCTCTTCACCGAAGACTGGACTAGACAGTCAAGAGGAGAAGGTAAACACTTGCACCACACCACACTCATCACATAGTCCCTCAAAATCTATACCACCAAAACACACACACAGAAGCACAAAACACACACACCTACATTCACGGAGGCTCTCAGTAATAACCTGCCCAAACAACAGAGACATCCAAAGCAGAAATGCAAGCAATATCCACCCCCCCCAACACAATCCAAATGACACATAGCTCACATACTCAGTGTGCCACTCAACTACAGTTCATAAGGCATAACGTACCCAACACTCTAGTCATAGTTGACTCTATAGTCAGGCACACTGATGTTCCACTCACCAGGCTAAACAAGGAAAAAGTTACTGTCAGCTGCCTGTCAGGTGCCAGAATCCACCACATAACGCGCACACTCAGGTCACTCCACAACAAGTACAAACATGACTCTGTCATTGTCCATGTTGGTGTGAATGACCTGAGACATACCTCCCTGGACTACATGAAAAGACACATAGAGGACCTCTCCAATCTTGTAGCCCAGGCAGGTATGACTCTAGCCCCGAGTAGCATCCTGTCATCACCCAGAATTATACCACAGTACAAGGACAAAATGATTGACTTTAACAATTGGCTAAGCTTCTGGTGTCATTCTAAGGGAATCCAGTATCTGTCTGCCTGGGATGACATGATCGACAGACCACGCTGCTTTGATAGAGATGGCCTGCACCTGTTGCCCCTGGGATTCTGGATACTGGCAAAGGCTCTTGCCAATCCTATAGTACTTTTTTTAGGAAAGGTTGAAATGACAAATTCACCACCTTAACAGGTACAAGCAACCAAAATCTGAGGGTAATGCTACTCAGTGCTAGAAGTCTAAACCTCAAAATGCACTCACTTGAGGCACTCCTTAAAATGGAGAACATTGACATCTGTGTAGTGACAGAGACCTGATTCAAAGCTCCAGAGAGCACCCCTGCATTACCAGGCTATAATTCATACCACACCTTTCGTCCACCAAACTCAGACCAAAACACTAAACGTGGAAGCGTGTCCATATTCATTAAGAATATCCACACCTCCAAGCTAGTTGCTCAGCATAATGCATCCGAGATTATCCAAGTTCAACTAACTCTGGGCAAACCTACAATCCAGATTGTAGCTTGCTACGGACCCCCACCATGCCCCAGGATTCCCACTCCTCTTTTCTTGATACACTGGAAAATATTAAGGTATGACCCAACACTCTAATAATGGGTGATTTCAACTTCCCTACCATTAACTGGGAAAACTACTCATGTACCAACTCTTTTGCTCAACATTTTCTAGAAATCATCAATTCCAGTGCCTTGGATCAACTTATCCACATCCCACCAGGGGCAGCAATATCCTAGACCTGGTCTTCACCAACATGGGTGACTAGTGTTCCACTCCAGAGGTCAGCTCCTCATTGGTCAGATCCGACCATAAGCTATTCACCCTAGACATCCACATCCTGCTCCCACCCCCATTAGGAAAACAACCGTAAAAAATTTCTCCAAAGCCAACTTCACGCTTCTTAAGACAGAAGTGGCAAACTTCATGACACCCATGCAAATGGACAGTAGAGGTACGACAGCTGAATCCTACACAAATGCACTTTATAAGCACTTACACAAGTGCATGGATCATGCTATCCCTAACAGAACCAAGATGCTATCCTCCAAAAAAAAAAGAAGCCAATCTGGTGGTCTTCTGCTATAAACAAACTCTACAATAGATGAAAGAAACTCCGGCTGCCTACAGGGCCAGGCTTAGGAGGTTCCTCATCCGAGTCCCTCTGTGCCTGTGGTGACCTTGGCAATGGTGGGGGCACTGTGTGGCCCTTCCCCTTGCTGTTCCTGCTACAGCTGTTTCCACAGGATCAAATTGTGTAGCATGGCACATACTATGAACGTGTGCAAATGTGGCTGGAGAGTACTGCAGGGCTCCACCAGATATGTCAAGGTAGAGGAACTGTGACCTGATCATCCCAAACACATGCTCTATAATGATCCTGGTTTGTGCATGTGCCTCATTATGGCATTCATGTGTGGGTGTGTGTGCATTTCTGATGAGTGTCATCATCTGCGGCTCCAGTGCATAGCCAACATCATCACCAGATGGCCATATGGGACATCCCCCTTAGCAAATCCCTGATACAGCTGTGAGAAATGCCAGATGCGGGAGTCCTGATAGCTTTCAGGGCTGCCAGCACACACATTCATGATTATGACCTGGGTATCACACATGACCTGACAGTTAATGGAGGGAAAGCCCTTGCGGTTTATGTATGCCCTACCCTGCTCACCGGGTTGTGCTTTAATGTGGATATGTGTGCAGTCTATAGCACCCAGTACCTCAGGGTATTCTGCTATATGGTGGAAGAGACGCATATTGCTGGTCAACTCCTCAGGGGTGCGGGGAATGTATATATGCTCACCGGTATTTGGTAGCATGGCTTCCAGGAACTGATGAAGTACCCTCGATGCCTCCCATGATATCCCCAGTTGGTCTTGAAAGGTAACTGTAGCTAGTATTCTTAAGGCTACACATACCTTGGTATCCACTGGGATGGGTTCCCGCCTGTTGGCTCTGGGTCTGAGGCAAGGACAGCAAAGCTCAATGATTTGCTGCAGAATCTCCCTGTCCACCCTGTAGCCCTCCACTATCTCCATCTCATATAGTTCCTGGTAGGTTATCCTCGGTCTATACGGTCTTCTCCTCCTCCTCAATCTGGGATGGTTGTCAGTATTATCCTCCTCACCACCCTCTGCCATTATCACATACCGATGGATCAAAGCGATAGCAGCCCCTAACATTTTTTGTTGGATTTGTCAGTTTAAAATTCACCGAATGTGTACACCAGTGGTGTAGAGTTTGTGGGGAAAAAACAGACTGAAAGGTGTTTGCATAGTTTATAGTAGTGTGCTGGGTTGCTGGCTGTGTAATTGGCTGATTCTGATACATTCCACCTACCAGCTATAGTAGCTGTCCTTAATTGCCTTCCTTCTGCTGTTCCCCCCTTTTTTTCCCTTTTCCTTTTCTGCCCCTTTTAAGTCACGATGCTTGCCGCACATACATGCTGCTCAAATGTAAACAGTTCTGCTATTTCCTATTTTTTTGTTTTTGTTTAAGACCTGGTGCACACCATGCAAACCCATTTAGGTAATGTAAACACTGCTAGGCAGCCACAGAGACACCCCCTTCCTTAGCTGTGCTTAGCTAAGGGCAAACACGGGCCGCGGAGCTCCAATGTAATTACAGCAAGCATGACGCACCCCCTTTTGATGTCATCTACTTCTGCTGCTTACACAGCCTTGTTAGAGCACCTACACAGTTAGGTGCAGTCTGACACTTAGAAGAAATTTGTGATCCAGTAAAATTCTCCTCATTTGCATACCCCACTGCCTTAATCCACAATTGCTGCACTCACACTGAGCCTTTCTCCTTAGCAACCACTGTTCCCTGGTATTGTTTTTATTCTGCATGCCATTGACTATAATGGCAAAATACAGATTCCCCTGAAAATTGCTTTTTCACATTTTTTTTTATTTTCAGCATGATCCCATTTGCACGCCACTGCCCTATGCTTAAATGGCTGAGATCAACCAAAAAAAAAATAAAACTTTTATTTTTAAAAAATTCGACTATTTTCCATGCCAATGGCCATATATTTGGCCATTGGCATGCCTAATAAGTAGAATACATGCTTTCTTTAGAGCTGTCATGCCTCAGTTTTGTTATTTGCAGAAATGTATTCGGCTAGTAGCAAAATACATTTCTGCAATTAGCACTCTTCCTGCATGGACAGCTGCCTGCTTACTGAATCACTAATTAACCTCATTTGCATGGTTTTCACCAGCAAATGAGGTAATTAGCATTAGGCAGTGGTGTCCATGCAGGAACAGTGTTAGAGCACTCATGCACATCCCGAGCCTTGTTTACTGGATCGCTTGGATGCCATATTCCATGCAGCAACGCTTACACTGTGCGGACACACCATGTAAGCATTATTGAATCCAGGTGGACAGACCAATGCTAAAATAAAATTATCTGGAACTGGAATGAAACAGTATAACTTAAAAGTCAAAATTTTATAAAAACTTCACATATTTATATCTGCAGCAGTGCGTGACATTTCCTTTGAAATATATTCTTTAATGTATTCTATTCCTTCATCATTTGGTATTGAAGAAATAATGAGTCTACATCTAAAGTTACACAGTAACAATTTATAACATTATAATTACTTGACCAAGTATATACTTGTAAGAAATCTTCTGTATCTTTCATAATTGTTCTCACTGACTGTAAAACAGCTTTCAGCTTATATTCTAGAAACCTAGAGATAGGTTCAGTGACCCATCATCTTATTGATACTCTTGGTCTTAGCAGAGGGTTAGTTAAGGACTAAAAAAAAATGGTGGCACCCTGTATGGCTGTGTCTATGTCAGTTCATTCTAGAGATATGCATATTTTGTTTTCTTTAGCAGATAAAATCTCAAAACAATCAGTTTCTGCACTTCCAGTCAAAGGTACAATAAATTGTAATAGACAGAAGTTAGTAGAAATTAAACAGTTGACCTCTACATGTTGCTCGTTGGATGCCTTGAAGTCTGAAGAGTATGTACTACTTGTACAGAGCTAAAACACCTGGGAATTTTAACTCTTCACACTAAATTGCCTGAAACTGGTAGAACCAGTTTCTGGAATATGCTGGAAATGAAAAAAGAGAAAGATGTGAAAGAACAAGAAAAGGAGGTTGTCGAGCAGGTACTGATGTAAAGTTAAAAGCAACCCCCTACAGGCCTGTACTACCAACTATACTGCTAACTAATGTGAGATCACTTGATAGCAAGATGGACTACTTGAGACTGGAGCTCTCCAACAAGAATAAGGTGAGAAATACTTGTTTATTGTTGACTACCGAGACGTGACTGCATGACAAGATAAATGATATATAACTTAGAGAACTTTATACTGTTTTGTGCAGACAGAAAACATACTCTGTGCAAAAAGGCCAGAGGAGGTGGAGTGTGAATCTATGTTAACAAAAGATGGTGCAGCAACTGTGAAATCCTACTATCACACTGCTGTGCAAACTTAGTTCCTGTCCATTAAATGTAGACCATTTGACTTACAGCTTACTGGGGTCAGTGTAACAGTGGTGTATATCCCACCTAGTGCTAATACCACTGAGGCTCTAGATAAACTATGAAACCACATGGGTGAGCTGCAGAGCAAATATTCTGAATTTGTACATGTGGCAGCTGGTGACTTTAATAAAGCAAATCTGAAAGGAGTACTCCCATGCTACAATCAGTATGTGGATGTTCCTACAAGAGGTGATAATGTTCTGGACAAGGTTTGCATAAACTTAAAGAAAGCTTATAAGGCAGTGCAACTTCCACAAATTGGAAACTGACCATTATACCACCTTGCTATCGCCAGCTTGCAAACCTGCACTGGTTAGAGAGAAACCCACAAAGAAACAAATCAGGGTATGGCCTGAGGGGGCTATGGAAACCCTTCAAGACTGCTTTGAAAGAACCAACTGGGATATGTTCAAGGAGGCAGCCACAGTGAATCAACATTTGAACATTGATGAATACACTAACGTAGCAATGGCATATATTGCAAACTGTGTTGATGGGGTAACAAATACCAAAAGTATCACTATTAGAGCTAACCATAACCATGGTTCACCCTTAAGGTATATGAGCTTCTAAAGGAGAGAAATGCAGCTTACAGGGCTAAGGACAAAGCAGCCATAAGTGTAGCAAGAAGTAATCCAAGGAGGGGTATAAAGGAGGCTAAAGGGAGTATGGCAGAAAGGTACAGAGCCACTTTGCAGACATGAAGGATGCAAGGGGACTATGGAAAGACATGCAGGAGATCACTGACTCAAAATCAGGTCAGCACAGTGTGAGGAAAGCATCGAATTCCTGGACAGTTTGAACATCTTCTTTGGTAGATTTGAAGAAAGAAACAATAGATTGACACTAAAGCTACCCACTGATGAGAAGGATGCAGTACTCAGCCTCAGCACAGAAGAGGTAAGAAGAGAGTTGAGGAGAGTGAACCCCAGGAAGGCTGCTGGCCCAGGCAACATACTGGGCAAGTTATTTTATTTATTTATTTGTTTGTTTATTTTTATTTTTACATTTGTTAAACGGGTTAGTTTGTCTAGGTTCTTAGAAGCCATTTTTCAGCAGAGAACCGAGGAGAAAAGCACCCCAAAAAAACTTTAAGTAAACAAATAGTAAATACAAAGATGATCATAGATCACATTTTAAGTATACATACTTCTGAAGTAATTACATAACATGCAATACACAAATATATAGAATGGATAGAAATACAGTACAATATGGAAATTTTCACATTGTATGACAAGAAACTAAGCAGAAATATGGTAAGACTAAGAATAACCCTGTTGTTTCAGCTTCGGAAATGGCTGTTGTGAATCAGATTTGTGATCTTGTAAGAGTAACAAGCTAAAAACAATTTAGAACTTGACCAGAGAACAGAACGAAGCTGTACAGTCTCTGACTAACAACAATGATATTATAATTAAAAATGCAGATAAGGGAGGGGGAGTGGCTGTCCTCTATAGAAAATATTATAATACAGTGATGTTTAATAGGCTGGCAGCAGATGATTATATGCAAATTTTAAGAAAGGATGTTATGACAATAACAATGCTATAAATGTAAATGCAATGTAAATTATGTTGTAAATAATAATGTTATGACAAAAAAATGACAGTGCCTGTGTGGCAGCGACTGCTTCAGATCCCCAAAGGAAAATGTGCTATTTGTCTTGTTTTACATCAGAAACAACAGCAAAAACAGATTTAATGGCAAAAACTTAAGGTACGTTTAACTACAATGCTGAGAATGTTTTAGAAATCTGGTTCCACATATAATATAATAATTCATAACAATTTTTTTAAAACTCACTACACATCTTTCTCCAAATTCCTATTGTCCCACAAATCAATTAGAATTAGCTACACTAGATTACCTCTTCCAAAAGACAAGGGTGACTTAATCTACCTGACTTCAAACATTATTATGATATTATCAATGGTAACAAGATAGTAACAATATCTGTTTATGCTCCCAATTTGTCTACCTGGTCTCCTACATGGGTAAAATTGTACTATAACTATATCAAAACACTCAGCTTTAACCCTAAAGCTCTCCCATTTCTGAATACAGAAAACCTTAAAAACTTCAAATTACTACCAACCACACAGAGACTTCCCTTTAGCCCAAGCAAGCACTGGCCTTCTAGAAACTTCCAAACAGTTCAGAACAGCAAATCTGTAACTGAACTTTCTTAACTTTCAGAAAGTTTTAGAGAAAAATCTTGCTTTTTTCCCACTTTCTGAAAGTTAAGAAAGTTCAGTTACAGATTTGCTGTTCTGAACTGTTTGGAAGTTTCTAGAAGGCCAGTGCTTGCTTGGGCTAAAAGGAAGTCTCTGTGTTCACCAGTGGGAGTGGTTAACACTGAACAGCCTGCCTGTCTCCGGAGGAGTGGTTACTGCCTAGAAGCTGTAGTTTTATTGGCCATTTTGGGTCAATTCTAAACTCCTTGATCTCTCTCTCTTAAAACCCTACAACTCTCTTTTTGCACTGTTTTGCGCACTGAGCAGCGTCGGGCAGCGCTGCCTAAGCAGGTTTAAACTATTCCAGGCTCCACAAAGTCTGCTCTTCACTTTTTCCCTTAGAACTGTTCAAACTATCAAAGTAATCACTCTATTCTCTTTCTAAAGCCCTGCACTTGCTCAGCTCTTATAAGGAAATACTACCTAACTAAAGCACTACACCCTCTTTGACTTCTCATAAGTATTAGGCTCCCGATTGGTCCTTCCTGATCAAGTGAAAAATCAGTTCCCTTCCCAAATCTGATCAGTAAAAAAACAGTTCCCTATACTAATCTGGTATGTCCAAGGGTCAGTTTCAAGGTTACTCTCCAGTCCAGCTGGTGAATCTGGGAATTTTGAGGCAATGTTACAACTGCCTTATGTACACATACAACCCTCTCCTCCTTCTAACAAACTCTAATACATGTGAGAGATGCAGTTACACAGCCAAACTGGAGGCAGAGCTCTCTCAACCCAAGACTGACACAGTCAGTCAGGAGGAAAAGGTAACCACCCACACCACAAATCCAGTCTCACACAGACCTATTGCATCTGCATACCCGACACATAAACACACAAAAACATACTCGGAGGCTCTAAATAAAAATCTGCCTAAACAGCAAAGACCTCCTAAGCAGATATCCAAGCAACAGCCACCCCTCAACAATACCCCCGAATCACATATCTCACAAAATCAGTGTGCCTCACAGTCACAGCCCTTAAGGCCAACGAACACACCAAATACACTTGTTATAGGGGACTCTATTGTCCGGCACACTGTCATCCCACTCACCAGACTGAACAAGGAGAAGGTCATTGTAAGCTGCCTGTCAGGTACCAGGATCCGCCACATAATGCAAGCACTCAGGTCACTCCAAAGCAAGTACAAGTATGACTCTGTCATTGTCCATGCTGGTGTGAATGACCTGAGACATACCTCCCTGGACTACATGAAAAGAGACATAAAGGAGCTCTCTGACCATGTAGCCCAGGCTGGTATGACCCTGACCTTAAGTAGCATCTTGCCCTCACCAAGAATGATGCCACAGTATAAAGACAAAATGATCAGTTTCAACAATTGGCTAAAGTATTGGTGTCATTCAAAGGGGATCCAGTGTCTGTCAGCCTGGGATGACATGCTCGACAAGCCACGTTGCTTCACTTGGGATGGCTTGCACCTGTCACCCTTAGGCTTTCATATACTGGCCAAGGCTCCTGCCACCCCCATAGTGCCTTTTTTAGGCAAGGCTCAAAGGACAACCCCACCTCCATAGACAACCCAAGGAAAAAAAAAACTAAAGGTAATGCTACTCAATGCCAGAAGTCTAAACCTCAAGATGCATGCACTCGAGGCTCTCCTCAGTATGGAGAAAATCGATGTCTGTGCAGTAACAGAAACCTGGTTCAAGGCTCCTGAGAGCACCCCAGCACTACCAGGTTATAACTCATACCATGCGTTTCAGCCCCAAAACTTGGACCGAAGCACAAAAGGAGGGGGAGTATCTATATTCATCAAAGATACCTACACCTCCAGGTTAGTGACACTGCACAAAGCATCGGAAACTATCCATGTGCAACTAACAGCGGGCAAAACTGCCTTTCAGTTTGTAGCCTGCTACAGAACACCCTCCCTATTACAGGAACCCCCACTTGGCATTCCTGAGAACACTGGAGAATATGAAGGTCTCTCCAAACACTATGTTATTGGGTGACTTCAACTACCCAAACATTGACTGGGAAAACTACTCAAGCCCAAACACCCTCGTCCAACGGTTCCTTGAATTTATAAACTCTAACGAGATGGAACAACTGGTCACCACTCCCACAAGAGGAAACAACATATTGGACCTGGTCATCACCAACATGGGGACTCTATGTTCCACACCAGAGGTAAACCCCTCATTGGTAAGATCAGACCATAAACAAATTTCCCTGGACATCCATATCCCATCCCCACCCCCAGCCAAGGAAATCACTGTAAAGAATTTCTCAAAAGCCAACTTTGCACTTCTCAAGACTGAGGTGGAATCCTTCAAAGCCCCCGGGCCAGAGGATAATACAGCCCAATCCACAGAATCCTTTACAAATGCATTCTATTAGCACCTGCAGGAATGCATGGATCGTGCTATCCCCAATAAAACCAAGACTCACTCCTCCAAAAACAGGAGACCGGTCTGGTGGACCCCAGCCATAAATAAGCTATACAACAGAAGGAGGAAGCTACTACATGACATAGCAAAATCCCAAAAAGGGAAGGCATCTCTGATCAGTATTAGCAAGAAACTTCAATCCCTCATAAAATCATCAAAGGCCAGTTTCGAAAGAAAAATTGCCCTAGACACTAAAGATAATCACAAGGCCTTCTTTAGTTATGTCATGAATATGGGTGGAAACTCCCAGATATGCTCTGAATTGTTGCATAACGGTACAAAATATACCAAACCTACAGACATAGCCAACATCCAATAGACAGATTCAGTGCAAACTTCTCCCCCCCTTCCCTCCCAAAGGAGCAAATGCCTATCCAAACTGAATGTAACCTCCCTAACATCACAGATGCACAGGTAAAAGCTGCCCTCTCCAAAGCAAAAAACACAGCATCTATGGGACCGGACAGTGTCCCAGGCTGTGTCTTACACGAGCTCCAAGAAGAACTGAACCCTCACATTAAGTCACTGTTCAAACTTAGCCTTACTACAGGATATGTACCCAAAGAATGGCATGCAGCTACAGTGGTCCCACTCCACAAAGGTGGTGCGACAATGGACGCTGGGAACTATCGCCCCATAAGCCTGACTAATCTGGTCTGTAAAGCTATGGAGCGTATTATCATGGAACTCATAAACAAAGACATTGGGAGCCTCCAGACACTGGACCCTACCCAATTCGGCTTTGTTAAGGGCAGATCTTGCCTCTTAACCCTAGTTGATTTCTTTGAAACAGTTACCAAAGCCATAGATGAGGGCAAGGTAGTCCACACAGCCTTCCTGGACCTCGCAAAAGCCTTCGACACAATACTCCACTCAGGCATCATAAATACGCTTACCAGCTTAAATATCAACCCCTATATCACAAGATGGGTTGCAAACTGGCTCAGAGATAGAACCCTCATGGTCAGAATCACAGGTGCCATGTCCAAATCCAAACCAGTTACAAGTGGCGTCCCACAGGGCTCAGTTCTGGGACCTCTCTTGTTCAGTATATACTTCTCTGAGGTTCAGGCTAACATGGGGGAATTATGGCTGACAAAGTTCACAGATGACTGCAAACTGGGGGCCATAATCGAATCTCCAGCTGAAACAATCCTCCAAAAGGGTCTCACAGAGATGGATGCTTGGTGCCAGAGCCACGGCCTCAAGCTAAATGCTAAAAAGTGCATAGTCATCCCCTTTGGGAAAAACAAGGTGCCCACAAATTACCACATAGGTGGTAATCCATTAATCTGGAAGAAGTAATTAGAGATTTGGGGACCAACATAGATAGTAATCTCTCCTTTGATAATCACGTTGCCAAAGTGGTTAGAAAGACCATCTATATAGCCCACCTTATCTCGAAAGGGTTCGCATCTAGCTCAAGACAGGTTATTGTGCCCTTCTACTCTTCACTCATCAGGCCCATAATTGAATACAATGCCCCTTTTGGGATGTACCTTACCCGACATCAGCAGCAACTGGAGAGACCCGAGGGGTACCTCACCAAGAGGATCATGGGCTACAAACAGATGCCTATGCAGCTCGACTAAAGAAACTCCAGCTCTACTCAGTTGCTTACCACCTACTCAGAGGTGATCTATGCCTGACGTACAAAGCCATGTCAAACCCAGAATTAATGGACATGCTCCACCTCAAAAAATCCAAGTCCCTTAGAGCTACATGCTCCAGGGACTTAAACCTCAGCACAAAAATAAATAGGACATGCTGAAGGGACAGATTCATTTCTCAGAGGCTCCCCTCACTCTGGAATAGAATCCCAGTTCATGTTAGACACAGCCCCTCGCTGACCCTGTTCAAGCGAAATCTGGACGCATGGATGGGAAATCGCAAATTCACCCCTGGGATTTCTTCTGTGTCCCTGCTAGACAGAGGCACAGTAAACTAATCTTAAAAGGGTACCTTCTGTGATCTACTTTACAGAGGCACAGTAGGCTAATCAAATAGGGAGGCGGAAGCCAAATACACTCTGGCTAGGCTTATAAATGCCCTAGGGCAGATAGCCTAGTAACTACCTATGAACCTATGAACCTATAAGCATAAAAATAACTTTTCTTCAGAAGAGTTTCATGTCTCTAAAACTGTTCATTGCTTTCAATACCCTACAACCATTCCATCTCACCCCCAACCTTAGACTGAACAACAAAATGATCAACCTGGATAAATATCACCTCATCAAAGTTAACTATAGCTGATCTTTTTCCTCTCATAAATAATTCATTATCTGAAATAAGACTACACATGTTTCTGCCCAATCATCTTTAGACAAATCCTTGAACTTTGTTGTAATACCTTAAAAGATACCTCTCTAAATCTAAATGATAATAATGCCTGCAAATCCATATGGAACCTCCTCTTACTTAAGAAGAAAATTATTTCTAATTCATACAAACATATTCTTTCCATCCAAACCCAAAATGATCAAATGTTTTCAAACTACTGGAAAGACCAAGATCCCTCTATTACCTCTAACCAAATCTCCTAAGCTATTCAGCTCTCCTTGAAATTAATCCCCTTAAAAAACTTAACTATACTCAATTTATGATCTTAAACAATGTATACCTCACCCGACCATACTTTCTAAAATCTATCTATCCCTCCTCCTCTCCCCTCTGTTCCCATTGTACCAATCACAAAGCTGATGTGCTTCATATTTTTTGGAGCTGCAAATGCTCTTATAGACTCTGGTGCTCCCTTAGGGTACAATTGGAAAGAAAGGGATATAAAAAAAATGACTTTGTCCTGGAAATTCACAATATCACATATCCCCTCTACAGGACTATCCAAACTTCAGATTCATATCTTAATAACACTCTTTTCCCTTGTCAAACTTTATATCACCCTTAACTGGAAGGATAGATCTCTACTCACTTGGGATGGATTTAAACAACTTGCTACCAAACACTTACTTGCCCACAAGTATCTAAAATACACCAACACACACTTTACTGAATATTGGGATACTTTATTTGATATCCTTCTATCTTAATCTTTGTTAACGTATCTATTTTGTTGGACATAAGGCATATCTGTAAATATTTATTTGTTGTATACAAGTCTTTATTACTTTCATTGCTTTGGTTGTGCATTGTCTGTTACCATTTTGTATTGCATTATTAAAAATTGTTAATAAAAAGATTAGAATACAAAGAAATCTGTTTTCAAATTACGCTATGCTGTATGTTTGGTGTGCTGCTTGCTGTGAGGCCTGTAAAGTCAAACACACTACAGGAATTCCTACAGCTGGGAATCTTAATGGAACATGGTAAAAACTGCAGACATCTGTCAAACCGAATGACAACAGGACATGGGAAGTGCATTAAAAGGAAAAGATGAGAATGATCAAGAAGGAGAGGCTCTAGAGCAGGAATTAAGCTCAGACTAAAAGCAAATCTGCACAGGCCTGCATTTCCTTCCATGCTCCTGGCAACTGTGTGCTCACTAGAGAGCAAGATGAACTACTTAAGGATGGATCTTCTTTCCACACACACTAAGGTGAGAAATAGCTGTTTTCTTGTGTTCACTGAAACTTGGCTGAACTCCAGTATAAATGATAGTACAATATATGTGGAGGGGATGTCATGATTTTGTGCTGATAGAATTCAATCTCTGTCTGGCAAATCTTATGGAGGAGGTGCGTGTGCATGTGTGTGTGTGTGTGTGTGTGTGTGTGTGTGTGTGTGTGTGTGTGTGTGTGTGTGTGTGTGTGTGTGTGTGTATGTGAGTATCAACAACAGCTGGTGCACAATCTGTGAAATAATCACCTCTCACTGCTCAGAGAACATCGTGTTCATGTCAATAAAATGCAGGCTCGTTTACTTCTCGAAAAAGCTCAGTGGAGTGAACTTAACAGCTGTATACATTCCTCCTAGTGCTAATACCAACAAGGCATTAAACATTCTGTATCTGTCCCTAAATGACCTACAGAATAAGAATAAAACGTTTACTCATATAATTGCAGGCTGGCCTTAAATCTGTACTACCTCACTTCCATCAGCATATGAACTTTGCAACAAGAGGAGGGAAGAACACTCTGGATAAAGTGTACGCAAACATAAAGATGGCCTACAAAGCAGTACCTTATCCACACCTGGGCATCTCAGATCATCTGGCCATCATGCTGTTTCCTGCATATAAACTATTGCTAAAAAGGCGCATAAAAACAACATAAACAAGTAAGAATATGGCCTGAGGGAGCAGTCTTGGCACTGTAGAACTGCTTCTAATGCATGGACTGGTTATTGTTTAGAGAGACATCTGAGAAGACCCAACATATAGAATTGGGGATGCATACAGAATCAGTGATGACCTACATTTCAAAATGTGTTGATGATGTAACAGTCATCAAAAGCATCACCATACATACAAACCAGAAACTGTAGCTGTCTGGTAAAACATATGAGCTCTTAAAGGCAAGAAATGCCACATTCAAATAAAATAACAAGGATGCCTTAAGATATGCTAGAGCAAATCTAAGTAGAAGCATAAAAGAGGCAAAGAGGACCTTTGAGCATAAAATTCAAGGACACTTCTCTGACCAAAGGGATGCCAGATGTCTCTGACAGGCCATACAAGCAATAACCAACTACAAGCCTGCATCCTCCCCATGTGATGACAACTCAGAATTTCTGAATAAACTTCAGCAGCCTTGACATGAATAACAATACTGTGGCAAGTAAGCTCCCCCTTTAAACAGAGTGAAGAGGTGGTATGTCTCAGCACATCTGATGCTCTGAAGACCCTTTGGAGAGTTAACCCAAGAAAAGCAGCTGGTCCTGATAATATTATTGGTAAGGTTCTTAGAGAATCTGCTACTCAAATGTCAGCTATATATTTTTAATATATCCCTGCATCTAGCTATTGTACCTAAATGCTTCAAAAATATGACAATCATCTCCTTACCCAAGAAATTTCATCCAAGTCTAAATGATTAGCAACCAGCTGCTCTTACATCTACACTAATAAAGTATTTTGAGTAGCTAATCAAGAATCATATCTCTTCAAATCTACTTGCAACATTGGACACATTACAGTTTGCTTATAAAGCTAACTGATGCAAGGCTGATGCTATAGCTTTAGTATTTCATAATCCGTGGCCCATCTAGAAAACAAGACTTGCTATGTGAGATAGCTTTTCATCAATTTTAGTTCCGCCTTCAACACTGTTACCCCCTAGAATATGGTAACGAAGCTGATCCATCTGGACATCAACACCCCCCAATGTAACTGGATACTGGACTTTCTCATAAACAGACCCCAAATGGTATGTGTGGGAAATAACAGTTCAAACAGTATCACGCTGAGCACGGGTGTCCCACAAGGCTGCATCCTGAGTCCTCTACTATTCACCTTACTGATGCATGACTGCATGGCCAAGCATGAATTCAACAAAATCATCAAGTTTGTGGATGATACTACTTTTGTAGGTCTTGTCAGGAATGAAGAGGAAACAGCCTACAAGGAAGATGTGGAGCATTTGATAGGCTGGTGCAACAGCAATAGTCTGGCCTTAAATTTAAGCAAGACCAAAGAATTAATAGTGGACTTCAGGAGGACACAGGAGGTACTTCAACCTCTGGAGATTAAGGGGGTGGCAATGGAAAGAGTCAAAACTGAAAGGTTCCTGAGGGTGCATCTCTCAGATGACTTATGCTGGATGACTCACATTAATCGCACAGTGAAGAAGGCAAAACAATGTCGGCACTTGCTACAGAAACTGAAGAAGGCAATCCTGGCACAGTCCATCCTCTATAGAGGGAGTTGAGAGTATCCTCACTAATAACATCATCGAATGGTACAGAAACTGCAAATCATCTGACTGCAAGGCTCTCCAGAGGGTAGTGAAGGCAGCAGAAAAAATCATCAGTTCCTCGGTCCCATCCATGTATGAGCTGCACAAGACTATGTGTGTGGGAAGATCTAGGAAGATAATAGATGACCCCACACATCCTGTTCATAGGATGTTCTTCCTCCTGTCCTTGGGCAGCTGATATTGCAGCTTACACTGCAAAACATCTAGACTGAACAGAAGTTTCTTCCCTTTATCCATAAGGCTACTGAACTCAAATGCCAAGTATGACAGTAGATTACAGGATCAATATGCCACAAGCTGTGGTATACTGTCTATAGTAACTATTTGGCAATTGCTTAATAACTGGAACAGTTAGCTGATCTCTTCTATTACTGTTAGTGCAATAGCCAGAGTGGGGCATCACTCCATATATGTGCCATATGAACAGAGTTTATCACACTACTAATGTGGAAGTACAACATTCTAAGCAAATCATAATGGGAATTCTTAGTGTGTGCAATACCTACTAGTATAATATTGTCCGATGTCTTATTGTCCAACATGTGTTAAATTTATGTGTTGTCAAGTATCCTAATTATTAATGTGTGTGAATCTCTCTTACTGTCCCTCTAATTATATGTTATGTTATGTCTTGCACTGGGACCAAGCAATGAAATTTCATTCAGTTGGCACTGCTAAGAACATCTGATGGACAATAAAGTTTACTTTGACTAATGACAGAGGTTAATTCCACTGTCTATGATACACATATTAATAGTGGAATATCCTTAGGTTTACTGGAATAACTATGGCTGGCATAATGGTAAAGGTGCTTACTTTACAGACACAAGGTGCAGGGTTTGATTCCCACACAGGGCAATTGGCTAGGCTTAAAATGGTCCACAAGGGCAGTTAGTCTAATACTAATCTATGTACTGATTCCAATAATATACAGTATTCCTAAGATATAGTACTATTAATTGCTACTAACCACAGTCAGAAATAGCTAATTGTCTTTACATACTTTAATATCTTGTCTGACAACTTTGTTACTAATATTATAAATGACAAGAAACTATCTTAACTTGCAACATTTGCTGTATATACTGTTGAGAATCAATATCTTGTTATTGTATTAAAGCCAACAACCTGTAATGTTGTTTATTTTGCTGCAACTTTGTATCTCTATTTATCATGTACATGATGTGGAGCTTTTCTACCTGGGCATCCGCTGAAAAAGGACCTGCGTCCAGTCTGAATTTCCCGGTAAACAAATGTAAATAAATAAATGAATATAAGTCCTTAACTAACTCTCCACTAAAACCAATAGTATCAGTGAGAGGATAGGTCACTAAACCTATTTCTAAGTTTCTAGAATATAAGCTGAAAGCTGTTTTACAGACATTGAGAATAATTATAAAAAATACAGAAGATTTCTTACAATTATATACTTGGCCAAGTAATTACAATGTTATAAACTATTTTAGGTGTAGACTCATTATTTACTTCAATACCAAGTGATGAAAGAGTAGAATGCATTAGATAATATATTTCAAAGGAAATGTCACTGCGGTAGATATAAATATGTGACGTCTTATTCAATTTTGACTTTTAAGTAATATTGCTTGTCTGTGGTACTGGATATCCATTTGA
>NC_056744.1:1507663499-1507668499 GCF_019279795.1 Protopterus annectens
TATATATATATATATATATATATATATATATATAAATATATATATATTTATATATATATATATATATATATATATATGTGTGTGTGTGTGTGTGTGTGTGTGTGTGTGTGTGTGTGTATGTGCGTGTGTGCGTGTGCATGTGTGTGTAAGTATATGTACGCATATATATATATATATATATATATATATATATATATATATATATATATATATATATAAATATAGATATATAGAGAAAGAGAGAGAGAGAGAGAGAGATGTGTGTGTTTAGATCCATGCTAGGCAGCTGATATGAGTGGATCATTTGAAGTCTAAACATAACTATGCTCTCAACACTCTCCACATGCTACCCATTACCATAAGAGATTGAAGGGCCAGCCCTCGGGTGAATTTCTGATTTTCTATCCATTCTTCTGTGGACTGTTTGAAAACAGTTAAGGCAATACATTGTTTAATATGGAATGTGGACTCTTTTCAAAGGAAGAGGAGTTGTTTGTGAGAGGTATTCAATCCTGCCATCTGGTTTGGTTTATATCGTAATAGAAATTTAGTTCTGTACCATTGATATTTGTCATACTGTGTATTTTGAGTATATTCTGGACACTGCACATGAGTGGGTCATTTGAGGCCAGAGATCACCCTTTAAAAGTCTGTAAAAGACTGAAAATAGAGACAGAGCTTTTGTCATTCTGTGTATGGCATGGAAGCTGGGTCCCTGCTCTTCAAGTCGGGCCATGTGTTTGATAAGGTACACCCTAAAGGCAGCATTATATCGAACTAAGATCCTAATAAGAGAGGAGGAAAGAGGGAGGAATAGAGAGGGATCTTAATATCCCTGGATCTGGAAGTTATATCCTTAGTAACTTGCAGGGATGGGTAGAAGGACTTTCTGACAGCTACTGAGAGACAGTTGTTAGAGGAGAACTTATTACCTATGAAAGTGCCCTTACCCCTAATAATTGTATCACTTTGAGGGGGTATCTTATATATGGGGGTACGAAGGTACACTACATATTTTTGTACTCATTGTTAGCCTATGCTCCTGGCACCATGTATTTATTTGAAATAAACTCTCTCTTGTAGGATCTGGAAGTCTTCAGGAGAGCTGACAATAACCTCAGGTTTGCAGTCATATACAAATAATGTTAGCCAAAACCCCATGATATCAACTTTAATATCAAAGAAATAGACACCAGATATGAGTGGCCTCTGTGCTGAATCCTGTGAGACCCCACTGATAGCAAGCCTTTTAATGAAGTTCTGCCAATGAACAAGTTTGATATCCAATGCATTACATATCATTTAACTTACTTTGATTAGACTGTCTGTAATTCCTGAATTTGGGATATTGTCAAAGGCCTTGCCCAGCCCAAGGTATGGCTGTGATTACCATTTTGCTCTCATAAAAAGGTTTAGTGACTTTTTCAAAGATGTTTATTAGGCTACCCTTCACAAGCCCAAACTTGTTTGAGTCAAGAGACTGTAAACTGCCAGAAACCCTAGTTTATGAGGCCTGTAATCATGTGTTCCATTGTCATTCAAGGCTGGTAAGGCTTACTGGTCTGTAGTTGCCAGGTTCAGTAGTGGTGCCATCCTAATGAAATGAACAACCACATCTATTTTCCTTTCCTATTGCAAAAAATCATTAGAGAATCTGAGGTTGATCAGATTCAAGAGCTGGCATTAGAGTGTTTCACTCTGAAAAGGAAACATCCTGGTGCAATGTCAGACCTCACAGAACTAATGTTCTTAACCTCAGTAAAAAGTTTCAAAACTAGCTTGGAAATGATCTGTGGAGGGTACAGAAGTTGAATGGGTGATGGTGTAGATGTTAGAACTAAGTTTGTCTGATAATATGTCTACAATGTCATGGCATCAGTATGCAATATTTTCTGTATCAGGTCACTGCAATGCTGGACATTGTTCTTAAAATTCCTGACATACATGAAGGAGGAGGATGTAAAATTGTACTTCCTAGTGATGGCAAATTTCCATTCATACTTAGCCCTGGTGGATTTAATTTTTATTTCTAAGCTGTTTCTTTTTCTTTTCAGGTCGGTTAAGGGCAAGAAGTTTTTGGTTTGTTTCTAAGTGTGAGGAATTTTTTCTTTTGGTGCACAGTTAGTTCATATCAGGGATCTGCCACATGTGTTTGTTCCTAAATTTGGCACTATTTGTGGCTGCTTGGTAGCAATGTTTCAATAAAGACATTAAAATGAGCACAGAAGCTCTCTACAAAGGCAGCAGTGTTGGCCAAAAGTTCTGATGGAGCAGGGGGCTTATAAGCCGCATCAAGTCATAAGCTAGTTGCAAAAAGTTTGCCTTAAAAATGTCACTAAACATGGCAGTGTTACTGGGTATGTCACA
This sequence comes from Protopterus annectens, assembly GCF_019279795.1. NCBI lineage: Eukaryota > Metazoa > Chordata > Ceratodontiformes > Protopteridae > Protopterus > Protopterus annectens. The sequence goes on from NC_056744.1 coordinate 1,507,665,867, forward strand.
TTTGGGCTAATTGTGAAGACTCTGAATAGCGGTCAGACTACTGAAGATGCAACTATAGATGGAGAGAATAGTGGTGCAATGTTTGTGAGAACCAGGTCATATAAATTCACCTCCCCCCCTTTGAAGGGGAGAGCACTATCTGATCCAATGAGCTTACACTGATGAGGTCTGGGAACCACTGTGTGTATTTATTTGCTGTTATGTAGGTATTTAATTGTTTAGATGGGTAGATGAAATCCACAGGAATAATGATGTTGGGTTCCATAGTGAGGAACATGAGGTTATTTAGATATCCTTTGTGGGAATTGGGTATCAGAAAAGGGCTTCTGCAGTTTGCCAGAATATGGTAGCATATCATATTTATAGTAAATGGGTTGTGGAGGAATTCTGGGTTACTGTTTTGCTGTATAAGTCTAATGTGATGGAGTTGTAAATATTTATGGACATGTCTACCTGGAGCAGAGGTACACACAGGGGCCAGTCTGAATGAGTTCTAGACATTGCAATTTGGTAAGGAGAGTACATTATCAATGCATTCAAACTATCTGTAATAACGCAGATATCAATATTTTCTATGGTCCGTAGGTTCATAGGGTTCATAGGCTGATACTAGGCTATCGGCCCCAGGGCCTATACAAGCCTAGCAATAACATTTCCCTGGATATTTCTTCCCAAAGTATTTACTTCCCTGGACCCCTGTCTAGCAGGGTGACTGATGTGATCCCTGGGGTGAATTTCCTATCGCCCATCCAATAATCAAGGTTCCCTTTGAAGACAGCCAAAGAGGCACTCTGCTTGACTTGTATGGGCAGTCTATTCCAGAGTTTGGGGAGTCTCTGGGTCAGGAACCTATCCCTCCAGCATGTTTTGTTCATTGTGATGACAAGGTTTAGATCCCTGGAGTGTGTGTCTCTGAGGGATTGGGATTTCTTTAAGTGTAGCATGTCCAACAGCTCTGGGTTTGACATGGCCTTGTATGTTAAGCAGAGATCGCCCCTGAGTAGACGATATGCGACAGAGTATAGGTGGAGTTTTTTTAGATGGTCAGCATAGGGCATCTGCTTTAGGCCTGTGATTCTTTTAGTGAGGTATTTCTGTGCCTTTCCAGTTGTTGCAGATGTCTTGAGAGGTACATACAAACAGGGCATTGTATTCTATATTGGGTCTAATGAGAGATGAGTACAGTGGGACAATGACCTCCTTTTTTCTGGATGAAAAGCCCTTAGTGATGAGGTGTGCCACATAGAAGGATTTCCTGACTGCTGTGGCGATGTGGTTATTGAAGGTGAGACCACTGTCCACCTGTGTCCCTAAGTCTCTTATCACACTTTCGGTGTTTAGTGTCCTGCCACCTTTGTGGTAATTCACGGGTACATGTTTTTTCCCAGAGGGGATAATTATACATTTCTTGGCATTGAGCTTGAGCCCATTGCTCTGGCACCAATCATCTGTTTCTGTAAGGCCCTTTTGCAGAATATCCACATCATCTGGGGACTCAATAATGGCTAAAATAGAAAAAAAAATAAAAAAAGAAAAAAACAGCTTCAGAAAGCAACCAGTAGTTTTAAAGTGCATAAAGCGCTTTTTGTTTAATAAAATCAAACTTCTTCAAATTATTTTGTGTTTTTTCCACTTGATTCAATAATGGCTCCCAGTTTGCAGTCATCTGTGAACTTTGTTAGCCAGAGTCCCTTAGTGTTGGCCTGTACTTCAGAGAAGTAGATGCCAAACAAGAGTGACCCCAGGTCTGAACCCCGAGGTACTCCACTTGCCACTTGTCTGGAGATGGATTTGGAGTCGGCTACTTTTACAGTGTGGGTTCTGTCAGTAAGCCAGTTGGCAACTCATTGAGTGACATAGGGATTAATGCCCAGCTTAGTAAGTTTATCTGTGATTCCAGAGTGGAGGATGGTGTCAAAGACCTTGGTGAGGTCCAGATAGGCTGTGTGGACCCCTTGTCTATGGCTCTGGAGACTAATTTGAAGAAGTCAATTAGGTTCAGGAGACAAGATCGGCCCTTCACAAATGCAAACTGCATGGGGTCCAGTGTTTGAAGGTTGCCAATGTCTTTGTTTATAAGTTCCATGATAATATGTTCCATGGCCTTGCAGATCAGGCTCATCAGACTGATGGGGTGATAGTTCCAGGGATCCAAGGTGGATCCCCCCTTGTGGAGTGGAATAACTGTAGCTGTGCACCACTCAGTGAGCACAAAGCCTGAGGTGAGGCTATGATTAAACATGACACTTAGGTGAGGTGCCAGTTCATTTTGTTGTTCATGTAGTACACAGCCTGGGATGTCATCTGGTCCCATGGATGCTGTATTCTTAGCTTTGGAGAGTGCGATTTTTACCTGTGTGGCTGTTATTACTGGAATTTGGCAATCTTTTGGTATTGAGATGGGCCCTTTAGGGGGTGAGAGAGGGGTGATGTTTGCACTGAATCGATCTGCCAGCATATTTTATTTAACATTTTATTTATTATTTTTATTTAACATTTGTTGACCGGGAAAGTCCGACTAGGTTCCACAAATCCTGTTTTCAGAGGAGGCCCGGGGAGAAATGCTCCAGAAGCATGTCTTTAGAATGTGGGAGGAAACTGGAGTACCCGAGGAAACCCACGCGAACACAGGG